>NW_027366914.1:0-64370 GCF_046119375.1 Phyllobates terribilis
CATTTATTAATTTCAGAATTACATTAGGCTTTTAGCAATGAGGCAGAGTAGTCTCCTTTGAATTTGTGTGGTTGGTTCGCACCTCTGCGCTAATTCAATGTGAGGTTTGTATCTTTGGTTCTTAATATAATTTTGTCTCTATTGCTTTAATCTCTTGCGCATGATATCTAATTGAATTGAATGCACTTTCTAGATTGATCACCTAGAATGTTTGTTTGATTTAATATTGCTAGTTCCTGGTTTATCCGAGTTGGAGAACCTTGCCTTCTTAGTAGTACGAATCTCTACTTGGACTATTGGACTCGTAGGATAGGGAGATTAATGAGGTGTTGACTCCAAGGACAATGCACCTTCCTATTTATCCATGAACTTAATGTTGTCTAGAATCTAGTGTTGATAGTTTCAAGGTTAGATTGGTAGACAAGACGTTGTTAGGGATAGTTGACCTAATCAGCAATATTAGTACATGGTTTAGGGCAATTAGAAGACATAAAGGAATTATAATAGAGATTAGAACCCGAATAGAAGAACCTAGGATTATTGAATTAGGCTAGAAGGTTACGACTAACCATACAAAGTGTTCTCCCAATTAATAACAACAAAAAAATCAGTTTTCAATAATCCCCTAAGCATTTAACTTTCATTAGGTAGTCACTTTAATACTCTAAGAATTGAATACTCCTGGTTCCTCGTGGATTCGACCCCAACTTGCCACTCTACTTCTGTAGAGGAGTAAAAGGGATTTATTTGACCAGGATAGCCCGACGACACGGTCCTGTCAATTGGTGTCGTTGTCGGGTAACTAACTTTCAGTTCTACTGTATTATCTTGATTAAATGCGGGTCTGACTAGTGCATGGTCAATACCCGCACTACTAATCCTTTTCTTGTTGAGCTTATTCCAGAAATCGAACGTATTACTAGAAGAAGACTAAGAGAGAGAGCCGCTGAAACAATGCAGCAGGGAGACCTTCCCGCCAATAATGAGGTACCGACACAAGCACCGGAAGACCTGGAAGCCAATCAAGTGCTCATGACTCAATTTCTTGAAGCATATGCGAAAATGAACAACCCCGCTGGAAACAGGATGCTGTAGGAGCGCATGACTCCAAATTTGACGCATCAGCCTCAAGCTGTGATCCTACCACCACTCGCGCCAGGGGTGACCTTTGAACTCAAGTCCGAAGTGATCAACTTACTCCCACCTTCCATGGGATGCCCGGAGAGGACTCTATTATGCATCTCAACCAGTTCCATGACATTTGTATGACGATGAAGCCAGGTAATTTTTCGGAGGAGCCAATCAAAATGAGGGCATTTGGCTTTACCTTGAAGGATACGGCAAGATCATGGTACTACCACCTCCCTACTGGCACTATTGACAGTTGGGAGAAGCTGCACCGCAAGTTTTTCAATCGATACTTTCCGGTGAAAAAGGCGAATACAATGAAAAGGGAGATTGCATAGGTGAAACAAAAGGAAGGAGAGTCACTATACGACTACTTGGAGAGGTTCAAAGGGTTGTGCGCTAGTTGCCCTTTCCATTGCTACAAACAACAGGACTTGGTGATGTTTCTCACTCAAGGGATGCTGCCTAATGAGAAAAGAATTGTAGACGCAGCGTGTAGATGAAGTGTTCTTAATATGACCCCGGAGGACGTGATGTACAAGTTGTAAGATATGGCCGAGAGCATGAGGAGCTTTGGAAGGACATACACCACAAGGGCTATCAACGCCGTGAGCTCGAGCATAGAAGGATCAAGCTTGGCTATGGAGTTAGCCGAAATCAAGAAGATGCTCGCAAAGATAGTACCTAGAGGAGAGCAGCACCCCGCGCGAGTCTGCGATATTTGTGCAAGTACGGGTCATCACTCAGAGGCATGCCTTGATCTTAGAGAGGATACGGTCGCGGAAGTGAACGCGATGGGAGGTTATGGACCTCCTCGTCCATGGGAGAATCAACGGAACTTTCAACCGCGTTACCAGCAGGACCAACAAAGGTGGAGACCTTGTGAGCAGCAGCAACAGAATCAAGGAGCTCTGAAGATGGAGATGATTAAGGATTTGGAAAGGACCGTCTCCACACTCACTTCAACTACCCAGAATAGTGACTCAAGGCTAAAGAATCTAGAGGTTCAAATGGGGAAGATAGTGCAAACCGTCTCGACGCTAGTGCAAAACAACTCCAATTCGTTACCGCTCAAACGGTAGTGAACCCAAACCAGAACGTGGCAAGCACGAGTAAAAAATTGAATAATGTTAGCGCAATGGCGCTGAGAAGTGGTAAGAACACCGAGAAGAAGTCAACAAAAGAGGAAGAGGAAGTACAAGACCCGACAGAGGGACACGGGCCCCTTGCAGAAGCCGAAGCGCGATCGCGTCCTGACAAGCGCGACCACGTCCCCCATTCTGGAGGACAACGTGACCGCGCCACCTTGGCGCGTGACCGTGAGATGACGTACTAAGATTTCGGAAGCCAGACGCGACCGCGCCTGACTGAGCGCGAGCGCGCCATAGCCACTGAGATAGAGGCGCTACCACGTCTACCCGAGCGCGCCCGTGCCCTACGGCCTGTGGAAGGTAGCGAGGCTGAGAAGGAGAAAAAGGAGAAAGAAAGTCCTATGGAGGAGGAAGAATTAGACGATCCAAGAGGCAACTTCAAGCTCCGCCAGAGCAACTAGATTCGCCCGAACTTCATTCTACTCGGTTCAGAAAAGCCCCCAGCCCCATTCCCGGAAGCACTAAAGGATACTCGAAAACCGGCAGACGACAAAGAACTGTTCAAAATTTTCAATAAATGTTCCGTGAATATCCCCCTACTCAAGCTGGTGCAAAGTATACCGCGATACACAGACTTCCTCAAGGAGCTTTGCACGGTAAAAAGAAGGCAAAAGGAGAAAGAAAGAAGCAAAGTAGCGGAAGGAGAAAGAGTGTCCGCTATCTACCAACAACGCGTGCCTTGCAAGTTCAACGATCCAGGTATGGTCACTGTCCCTTGCCAAATTGGCAACACTAATTTTGACCGTGCTATGTTAGATCTAGGGGCCGCTATAAATATCTCCCCATACCCTCTATTCCAGCAATTAGGACTTGGATCTCTAAATAAAACTAATCTTTTAGTCCAACTAGTTGATGGGTCGACTCTACGCCCTAGGGGAGTTGTAGAGAATGTGTTGGTTAAAGTAGATAGGCTTTTCTTCCCTACGGACTTTTATGTGTTGGACATGGAAAATGACAGAGATAGTGTACCTATACTGTTAGGAAGGCCATTTATGAGAACATCAGGCACCAAGGTAGACCTAGGGAGAGGAACTTTATCGTTGGAGTTTGATGGGGATGTAGTAAGCTTTGACATAGACAGTGAGAAGGAGTCTGGAGATGAGGCTGCAAGTGTTTTTGCAATTAAGGTAGTAGATCCTGAGAGGGACGTGGATAGGCTAGAGCAAGCATTGGCCGGTGGGCCCCCTATATTAATATTGGAAGGAACAATCCCTCTTTTTCTTCCACCAATATTTCAGGTACCCAAAGTAACGTCTGAGTTACCTCCGGGGCATTATGTGGTGAAGAAGAAGGGATACGACAGGCAGCAGGCTGAGAAAAATGGAATAAAACAATACTGGATAAGGAAGGACGAGCTGGCCAAGAGATTGGTCGAGGCAGGATGAGAGAGAGGTACGTCGAGCCAACGACGTTAAACAAAGGCGTTGACTGGGAGGCAACCCGGTAAAGAGGTAATTTATCTTTTCCACTTACATTATATGTGTCCTTGTTTCACAATGAGGATATTGTGTAGTTTAAGTGTGGGGGAGGGGATTAGCCTCGCATATCCCTGCATTTAAAATTTTGAGTCACTTTCCCCTTTGTTTTTGAATTATTAGAGTCAGTATCCATAGTTTTCCCCTTGTTTGTGACGTTGTGAAACTTCTACAAAGATACATGATCTTTAAATTTTCTTACTATATCTTAGATGTTGATATCTCGAGTGTATATGATGAGGAAATGATGAATTAGGTAGAGGACTTAGGCTTGAGCATGTGGATTGTGATTAGGACACACTAGAACCTTATTAAAGATTGCATAATCACCACCTTTCCTTTTATTTCACTTCATGTCATAATAAATTGTTTTCGTCCTTTTGCATGAAAAAGAAAAACAAAAAGTATAAAGGTAGTGAGCTCCTAGTAAAAGAAAATCGGAAGAGCACGCGATGCTCGAGGTGTGAAAAATAATTGAGGGATCGATCCTCCATGGTCTATTAAGCAAAAGAGTCTCATAGTAGCATGTATCATAAAATGGACAGGTTCTACCTAGTAAAGCAATAAAATTAGTATGGGCCATAAAATGGACGGACCCTATGCCCTAAATGTAAAGGCGTAGAAAAAATATGTACTAGGATAAAAGGGATCAAGGAAAATGTATTTGGTATTACTTGAGCGAAGCGTGGTTGATGGTTGTTTTCAACGATATTGGAACTTGTGCAAAATTTTCATAAGTAGGAAGCATGTTAGGACGAGCCGCAGTTATTTGTTTAATCTTTCGTTATTCATATTCATATGTCACTTGAATAAAGATCTTTTCGGTATAGTTTGGAGATTTAGGTGATTGCATATGCGTAGGGTTTAGGATAGTTCAAATATTGGGGGATACTAGGTACCATAGCTAGAGTGAAGCTAAGTGTAAATGAATTATCTTGAAGTTGTGTTTGGAGTCGGAATCTACGCCTGTTGTTTTGTGATGCTAGGTACCAAAAGCCAGAAGTTGATCGATGACCACTCGGATCGTACCACCGTACTTGCTGAGCCCGCCATGAGTTAGCTATAGTTTGCTCGAGGACGAGTAATAGTTCAAGTGAGGGGGTATGATTGGCGGCCTCTCGCACACCATAAGGAGTGGGAATTTACATCAAATATGGGTGTAATAGGCCACAATCGGAGCATAATGTCGTAGTTCGGACTTCGTAAGAGCAAAGAGTACAATCAAGAGGATTACAAGCATAAGGGAGAAGACGCGGGAGCTAAGGAGAAAACGCAAGTGAAGAAGAGGCGAAAAAGGGCCATATGCCCCGGGCGTGCCCGCTCCCAGCTTGCGCAACGAGCCGGGATGAATTCCACGAAGGCGCGACCGCACCTAATCCTCAGCAGGTGACGCGATCGCACCGACATAAGACGTGATCACGCCCCTTCCGCTGCTGCGCCGCTAGAAAACCCTTCTCCGAAGGATTAAATGGGTTTTTGCCTAGGGTTTACATGCAATTCGGGTTGGGCTTCCACTAAACACATTTTAGGATTGTCATTTAGGGTTAGCTACTCATTTTCTTATAAATAGGAAGAGCTTTGCCTCTCCCTAGACACACTTTTACACTTCATTTCTTAATTTTAGATTACATTAGGCTTTATCAATGAGACATGAGTAATCTCCTTTGACTTCGTGTGGTTGGTTCGCGCCTCTGGGTTAATTCAATGTGAGGTTTGTATCTTTGGTTCTTAATATAATTATGTCTCTATTGCTTTAATCTCTTCCGCGTAATATCTAATTGAATTGAATGCACTTTCTAGATTGATCACCTAGGTTGTTAGTTCGATTTAATATTGCTAGGGCCTGGTTTAGTAGTACGAATCTCTACTTGGACTAGTTAGACTCGTAAGATAGGGAGATTAATGAGGTCTTGGCGCCAAGGGCAGTGCACCTTCCTATTTATCCATGAACTTAATATTGTCTAGAATCTAGTGTTGATAGTTTCAAGGCTAGATTGGTAGACAAGACGATGTTAGGGCTAGTTGACCTAATCAACAATACTAGTACATGCTTTAGGGCAATTAGAAGACATAAAGGAATTAAATAGAGATTAGAACCCAAACAGAAAAACCTAGGATCATTGAATTAGGCTAGAAGGTTACGACCAACCATACAAAGTGTTTTCCCAATTAATAACAACGACAAAATCAGTTTTCACAAATCCCCCAAGCATTTACCTTTCATTAGTTAGTCACTTTAATACTTTAAGAATTGAATACTCTTGTTTCCTCGTGGATTCGACCCCGACTTGCCACTCTAATTCTTTAGAGGAGTAAAAGGGATTTGTTTGACCAGGATATCCCGACGACACGGTCCTGTCAGTCATATAGTGTCGTCCAAGAGTATTGAGGTCGATAAGGCAAAGATTGATGTAATTCAGTCATTGCCTTATCCTACTAATGTGCGTGAAGTGCGTTCCTTTTTACTCCATGCAAGTTTTTACCATAGGTTTATCAAGGATTTTTCCAAGATCTCCTCACCCTTGTGAGAGTTGCTGAAGAAGGAGGTGACGTTCGAGCTTACCGACAAGTGCAAGCAAGCATTCGAAACTCTTAAAGCTCACCTCACTGATGCACCCATTATCAAAGCGCTGGATTGGTCTCTCCCTTTTGAGATCATGTGTGACGCTAGTGATTATGTGGTAGGGGTTGTTCTTGGTCAGAAAATTGGGCGAGCTATGCATGTGATCTACTACGCCTCAATGATTTTGAATGGTGCCTAACGGAACTACTCCACCACCAAAAAAGAGCTTCTAACCGTGGTGTTTTCCCTGGACATATTTAAACAATACTTGTTGGGCACGAAGGTGATCATTCACACCGACCATGCGGCACTTCGTTATCTCATGACGAAGAAAGAATCCAAACCAAGACTCATTTGTGGATTTTGTTGTTGAGCGATTTCGATGTGGAGATGAGAGACAAGATGTAGGATCGTTGATCTTTACTTAGGTCGCGACGGCAGCGACCTTGAGGTCTTTAAGTTAACTTTGTTTGATCTTGAGGATCTTTAATGTGCGGAAATAAACTTAATGACACAGTGTTCTGCAAACAAACTTGTATATTGCTTTTCAATCCTAGTTGCAGTCTAGTTTCATACACAAGAAACTTCTAAGCAAGCTAGATCTATGAAGAAACTATACTAACCTCTCTTTCACGTTCACAAATGCCTGGTTTTGCCTCTCTTCGTCAACATGACGAAATGCTATCTCTAAGATATATATAGACCATCTAACATCTGGTCTATCGAATCTAATCCTAAATCGAATATCTAAACTGAATTGCAACAACTAAATCTTCTAGTTATAGAAGATATATAATAAAGAAGAAAATAAAACTTATGCTAAAAGATAATGTTTGTGCTAGATACTCATATCATTCCGTATCTAAGCGAATCTACTAAAACGTGAGAGACACGCTCTAGTATCTTCCGATCTTCTAAGTAGCGAAGGCAATGCGCTATTCGTTTTATAGTCTTGAGGTCGCTTTGATGGTATAACGTCTGCAGCGACCTTCCAATGGCTTAAGCGACTATCTTCTATTCTTGGCACTAGTGTTCGTCGTTGATAAGTATTTACAGCTTAGACTTTACAACATCTTATATTAGACAAATACTTGTCTGTGATTGTCGTGACCTTCTCTGTCATTAAAGCGACCTTCTGTATATAGTCGCGACCTCTGATTCATGCATAGCAACCTGCTCCTGATCACCGCGACTTGCTTTCCGTGCTCTGCTCCACTCCATAGGCTTCCCAAGTACCTATACTGAGTAAACTCAATGTAGATGTTAAAAGCAAGTGTTTGTTATCATTAAAACTAGAGAAACTGAGGTAAAGCAATACTAGCTTGACCTAACAATTTCCCCCTTTTTAATGATGACAAACTATTTAAGACATGGCATATATTTAAGGCAACATGTTTAGAAGACTATTGAATCTTCTAATGTATGAACATGTTTAGAGAAGCAGTGATAAGTAACACTTTACCTTGATCAAGTCTCGCTTTGTGTTTCCATAGGTCGCTTCTTATGGTAATAGTTCCCCCTGACTTAAGCAACCGGTATGCCAGGTCTATTCCCCCTTTTGACATCATTGAAAAAATCATGCATATATATGATTAGGGAACTAAGGAGGCTATCATGATCTACTCTCTAGAGGAATGATGATGAGATGCCTAAGTAAAAGGAACTAAGTTATAACTAGGCAAGATAATAGAGCAAGTAGAGAAAAACGAGCAAAGCATACTTTTATATATTTCATTTTGACTACACACCCAAAAAGTTACTGGCTGGATTAACCTAAGGAATAGACTAAAAAGGACTCGGAACATGAAAAAGAAAAAGACAACTAAGTTGCTTCTTCGTCAACAGGAGCAGCGTGTTCCGAGGCTGTCGCGACCTTTTGCTGCTCTGGAGCTGTAGTCGCTGGTGCCTCTTGTGTTGGAGGCACGTCCCCCGTTGCCTTGGCCGCTTTGTCCTCTTCCTGAGCTCGCTCCTCCTCTAGCGACTGGTGGTACTCCACCCACGCCTTTTCATATGCTTGGCGTTGCTCAGTGGGAAGAAACTGAAATAGAACTGGATCTGGGTCGCGACCAGCGACCAGGCAAGCTAGCTGGGTGCACCTACTCTTGATCAGTTTATTAGTCGCGCACACATTTTTATTGATTGTTAGTAGCGCGTCCAGAATGTTCTCATTTGACTGCAGAAATTTCTCGTTTGTGACCTGCTGCTGGAGGAAAGCGGCGAGCAGATCGCCTGCGATGGGCAGCTCAGAGCTTGGCAGAGGGTAGGTAGAGGCGCCTTCAGCGACTTCATCCACTTTACCTTTTCCCTTGCTGGAAGTCCTTCTGAACTTCACTGGGGAAGGAGGTGGTGTAGCTTTTTCTGGATCGTGAAGGTCGCGAAGGCGGCGAATGCGCTGCTCATCGTTGAAGATATGCCAGGGATGGTCGCTATGGTAGCGACTGAGATATGGTTCGCGATACCCTGTAGCGACGAAGCGACATTTAAAGAGCAGAAGCGATATCACAACGGACCCAAAACACGCGTACCTGTTTAAGATTTAGCAATATAGAGGTCCTAATCTAATCACTCTCAGTCCTAGTTGGGGTAGACACATGCATACAATTAAAATTGAAGGACAAAAACACATAGAATAGTACATATGCATATGCAATTTGCAAATTAAGGTAGGACTTTAATATCAAGTGGATATTCCCAGTTGTGAGCTATGAGGGTCATAGGGAACGTTACACAAGATTAGGCTAGGGACACCGTATAATCACATATCATATCTCGTTGGGCTTTGTAATGGGCGAAGAAGCGATCAATGTGATTATGTTCATAGGATTTCAAAGAAGAGCATGCGGGTCCATAATTTCTAGCAAGATCTATAAAGTCGCGAAGATTCACCTAATTATTTCACAAAGGCATCAACCAGAGCATGCAAGAGACTAAAGCTAATGCTAAAGTTTGCCAGTCATTTCAAGCGAGTCCTAAGTTCCCAATATCAATATATAAGCAGATAGTTCTAGTCAGAGTAGAGGGAACTTACAGACGTAGGTTGCTTATGTGAAGGGGATCATTCCCAGAAGGAGCCTTAGATTGACAAATTGATCCTTGTTCAAGGCTTTGGTGAAGATATCCGCCACTTGCTCTTCAGTTCTACAATGAGTTAATTCAATATTCTTTGAAGCCTATCATGTGGCAAGAGCAGCCACTGTCTAAATACCATCTTTCCTTAGCGCTTCCAACCTACGCAAGAAGAATTCAAACTTTTGGTACCCAGTGAAGCTCAGCTTTCTTGGGTGAATTAGTATCGTGGGTCGCTTTGGAGTGAGTCCCATCAGCATGAATGATATTGAAGGTCATGGGAGCAGTTTCATAGGATTCATTATGATTAGAGTTGATCCTAGCATTCTGTTTTCTCTTTGGTCTAGGTTTAGCATGTTGATTTTCTTGAGTTTGATGTGTCTGATGAATTTTCTGATGTTGCTGGTGATAATTATCATATCGCTTGGTATGATTTGAAGGTCGCTGGTGTTGGTAATGAGGTCGCGATGATGCATGTTCATGAGCAACATCATTGCAAGGAGAAACATAAGGCTTGTTGTCACGAGCATGTTTCTTCTTACAGTTATAGATTGTATGACCATTGCAACCACAGTATCTACACCAGTCGTAATAGGTCACTCGCCCATATTTTCCACGTCCTGGTCTAAAGGGCTTTGCATTTTTGGTGCACCCCTTGACCTCGTGAGTCCCTTGGGCTTGTGATACATACATGGCATGGGATTTTTTCCCATGATACCATTTTGACTTATGTTTGGGGTTTTCCAAGACTTTCACTTTGACTTCTAAGAACTCATTCTTGCTTTTACAAGCTTGAAGAGCCTTATCCAACACGTCAGCCTTTTCAGCGAGTTCCTTGGCTAATTTCTCATGCATGGATGAGGATTTAACATTATCATCAGATTCATAGCCAAGCCCTCTCGCTTTAACAAACACTGTTTTATTAATTGATCGCTTTTCAATTAGGGATGTGATACCAGCGACATCAAGGATGACCCTTTTTATTAGGTCATTAGTTTCAAGTTGGCTTTCGCTTGCCATAGAAACAGGAGTGGGTGCTTGTGTAGACGCTTTAGTAAGTGCTTTACCTTTGCAGCCCAAGCACTCCTTGGTTAACAAGGTTGTTTCTTTAGCCTTTTGAAAGTCTATCTCTTTATTTGCTAGCCTAGTAGATAAATCTAAACATTCAGCATGAAGTTCTTCTATTTCCTTTTCATAGCTATCATTTTCAGTTTGTAGTCGCTCGCTCTCGTCTATTATTCCTAGAATTATATTGATTAAATCAGGTTTATCAAGCATGTGAATCTTTTTAGTGAAGCTATTAGGGAGTGAGGTTGATACCTCGGAGTCTTCAGAATTTTGTTCTCCAGCCATTAGACACAAGCCTGTGAACCCTTCATGTAAGTCTTCATCATCATCATCATCTCCCCATGCAGAAGTGGTCATGGGTGCCTTCTTTTCAGATTGCTCAACCTTTGGATTGGTGCAGTCTCTTGCTAGATGCCCCTTTTGCTGGCAATTGTAGCAGGTGTAGCTGCTGAGGTCGCGTTGGGGGTGAGATGAGGAGGGTAAGGTTCTTTTCTTGTTTTTTAAGAATCGCTTGACCATCTTGGTCATTAAGACTACGTCTTTATCATCATCTTATTCTTCGTCTTGGTTCTCCATCCTGTCTAGAACTTTTGACAGCTTCAAAGCGACTTGTTTTGTGTCGCTTCCTCTTGACAAAGATCTCAGCTTGTCGCCTTGTTCTTGATCATAGAACTTCCCAAAGATTTTGGCTACTGAAAGAGCTTTGGTTTCTTCAAACATTAAGGCTATACTCCTAGCCATTTCAAATTTGTCGCTCATAGCGTGTATGACAGCGAGTGTCTTCTCATACTCTGGGATGATGTGGCCAGCAGCGGTTAGCTTATCTGTGAGCACGAAGAATGGCAACTGGTAATCAAGGACGCTTTCATTCTCAAGTTGTCTGAAGGCGTGAAACTCGCGTTGTAACACGAATTTCCTGTTGTGCTTCATGTCTTCACTTCCTCTGTGAATGACTATGATCGTTTCCCAGATTTCCTTGGCAGTAGGGAGACTTTTTACCTTGTCAACATCATGGCGATGTAGGCCGACGAAGATCATCTGGCGAGCTTTGGCATTAACTTCGATCTTCCTGTAGTAGGCAGCGTCCATCGCGCTTCTGGTGATATCTTCAGGGATTTCTTCATCTCCTAATTCGATGACGTTCCAGCATTGAGCGTCCATCTGCTTGATCCAAGTCTTGTGCATTTCGATCCACCAGTCGAGTTCGCCTTCCTTTAGTAGAGGTGGCTTGTTGAGAGTTTGTCCGTGAGTTGGAGTCGAGGAAGACATGGTTGATTACAGAACGGTTCCTGCTCTGATACCAATTGTAGGATCGTTGATCTTTACTTAGGTCACGACGGCAGCGACCTTGAGGTCTTTAAGTTAACTTTGTTTGATCTTGAGGATCTTTAATGTGCGGAAATAAACTTAATGACACAGTGTTCTGCAAACAAACTTGTATATTGCTTTTCAATCCTAGTTGCAGTCTAGTTTCATAGACAAGAAACTTCTAAGCAAGCTAGATCTATGAAGCAACTATACTAACCTCTCTTTCACGTTCGCAAATGCCTGGTTTTGCCTCTCTTCGTCAACATGACGAAATGCTATCTCTAAGATATATATAGACCATCTAACATCTGGTCTATCGAATCTAATCCTAAATCAAATATCTAAACTGAATTGCAACACTAAATCTTCTAGTTACAGAAGATATATAATAAAGAAGAAAATAAAACTTATGCTAAAAGATAATGTTTGTGCTAGATACTCATATCATTCCGTATCTAAGCGAATCTACTAAAACGTGAGAGACACGCTCTAGTATCTTCCGATCTTCTAAGTGCCGAAGGCAATGCGTTATTCGTTTTATAGTCTTGAGGTCGCTTTGATGGTATAACGTCTGCAGCGACCTTCCAATGTCTTAAGCGACTATCTTCTATGCTTGGCACTAGTGTTCGTCGTTGATAAGTCTTTACAGCTTAGACTTTACAACATCTTATATTAGACAAATACTTGTCTGTGATTTTCGCGACCTTCTGTGTCATTAAAGCGACCTTTTGTATATAGTCGCGACCTTTGATTCATGCATAGCGACCTGCTCCTGATCATCGCGACTTGCTTTCCGTGCTCTGCTCCACTCCATACGCTTCCCAAGTACCTATACTGAGTAAACTCAATGTAGATGTTAAAAGCAAGTGTTTGTTATCATTAAAACTAGAGAAACTGAGGTAAAGCAATACTAGCTTGACCTAACACTAGAAATGGTTGAGAACTCGGTAGCCGATCATCTTAGTCGGATTGTCTGTGATAGAGAAGATCAAGCGACGAAAACACTTGGAGATTTCTCGGATGAGTCGATTTATCACGTCGTTGCAGAGACTCAACCGTGGTCGTGGCCCATCTACACTCTTCCAAGATAGTACCGCAGAGACTCAAGCGCAGTCACGGTCCCCAAAGCGCCGTCACGTCCATGACATGGAGCTCCTTGCCCTTCGTACTCTCAAACTGTGGTACGCTCATTTCGTCAATTACTTGGTGCGGGAGGATCTCCTTCCCAACATGACGAAAGCGTAGAAGGACAAGATCAAGAGTGAGGCCAAGTACTATGTGTGGGATGACCCATACCTTTGGAAGCATTGCATCGTTAAGGTAGTCCGAAGATGTCTCCCGAATAATGAGGTACAGTCAGTACTTACTTTTTGTCATTCTCATGCATGTGTGGGTCATTTTGGATCAAATAAGACGTCTAGAAAGGTCTTAGACACCGGTTTGTATTGGCCACACATATTTCGAGATGCTTATGCATTTTGCAAAGCCTATGACCGGTGTCAAAGGATCGGGAAAATTTCCTGAAGGAATGAAATACCGCAAACACCATTAATCTTTTGCAAGATTTTTGATGTTTGGGGTATTGATTTCATGGGACCTTTTCCCAACTCTCATGGCAATATGTATATATTGCTTGCAGTGGACTATGTTTCCAAGTGGGTGGAAGCAAAGGCCACCAGAACTGACGAATCTAAAGTAGTGTCAAGTTTCTTAAAAGAGAACATCTTTTCTCATTTTGGGACCCCTAAGGATATTGTGAGCGATAGGGGAACTCATTTATTGAATAGGACGGTGAGTGATCTTCTCAAGAAATATGGATTTACCCATAGAGTCTCTACCGCTTATCATCCGCAAAGGAATGGTCAAGCTAAGGTGTCAAACAAGCAGATTAAAGGTGTTCTAGAGAAGACGGTTGACCCTAATAGGAAGGATTGGAGTCTTCGTCTTGATGATGCCTTATGGGCATATCGCACCGCCTACAAGACACACATCGGCATGTCTCCCTGTCGTATGGTGTTTGGGAAGGGATTCCATCCTCCTGTAGAGCTAGAGCACAAGGCTTGGTGGGTGGTCCAGAAGTGAAACATGGAGATGAATGAAATAGGAGAGTTTAGGAAGCTTCAAATCCATGAGTTGGAAGAGATACAAAGAGAAGCATATGAGAGCGCGATCATCTATAAGGGGAAGACGAAGGCGTGGCATGACAAGAACGTGTTGAGAAAGGACTTCAAGGCTGGAGACAAGGTCCTTCCCTACAATTCTTGCCTTTAACTTTTCCCATGGAAGTTGCGATCAAGATGGAGTGGACCTTATGTAGTGGCTCGTGTTTTTCCCCATGGAGCGGTAAAGCTTTACGACCCGGACAACTACAACGTTTTCAAGGTAAATGGTCAAAGGTTAAAACCTTACCATGAAGGTTTCTCCAAGGAGGTAATAGCGGTGTTGGCTCTCGAGGAGCCCGGGTCCGATGACTGATTTTCCGGACCACGTCGAGCCAACAACTTTAAACAAAGGCGTTGATTGGGAGGCAACCGGAGATGTGAGGTACGTTTACTTTTTCCTTCTCCCTATTATTGTGAGTCCTCTTTTGCTGCATTGAGGACAATGCTCGTTTCATGTGTAGGGGAGAGAATTAGTATTCGCATTGCATGCATATAGGTTGTTTTTGGATTATGTTTGTTTGTTTTTGAGTTTTTTTGTTTGTTTTTAGTGTTTTAGCTTGTTTTTATGTGTGTCTTAGCTTGTTTTTGGCGTGTTTTGGCTTGTTTTTGTGTGTTGGTTGTTGCATTCCCTGATTGATCTTTTGTGGATTCTGTGCATGTACTTTGGATCTTTTGACTATGCTTTGGTTGTTGATTTTACAAGTGTGTTATGATGTTGATAATGGTTTGTTAAACTTTGGACATTTACTTGAGCATGTGAACTTTGATATGATTACTTTTGGACCGATACTCTATAGTTGGTTATGTCCTCGTATATGCGTGTTTCTCCTTGATTGTTGTCTTTAGAAATTGCTTCTGTATCTCTTTTGAAACTGCATTTAGGTTATTTTGCATGACATTTTATTGAGACGTAAATTTATCATATAGGAAATAAGAGCTGAATTGATATACTTCTAGCGCAACAATTGTGAGAGAGTGTGATTTTCGTAGTGTGAAAGATCACTCCGGGTTCGAGTCTCAATGATTGCCGGATGAGCACGCGATCTCCGTGGTGCGAAAGATCAGCCCGTGTTTGATCCTCTAATGTCCGTGTGAAAAAGTTTAATGAGTAGGCTCGGACCGTAAAACAGACAAGCCCTACAAAAAACAAAAGAAAAATAATAATAATATTGTGATATTTCTTGTACATCTCTTGATAATGCTTTGCATCTTGCCTAGCGGTTTAGATTTAGATGTGGTTGCATGCCTATTTAGATTGACATTCAAATGTGAAATCTAAATTTGAGTGACTTGCTTTTTACATGTTGATATATAGAGTTGAGGAACATTTGTTTTCTTGTCATTGAACGAGGCATGCTATGGAGGAAAAATGTTTTTTGTTTAACTTATCATCTTTATCATTCATATGACACTTGGATTGAAACAACTATGGATATTCTTACGATTCACTGTGATGTATTTGCTTGGAATACATAATTATCAAGTATAGGGATGTCAATAACATGCATTTAGGTTAGATTAGTTCATTTTTTCCGTTTGTTAGTGTCTTGTTGGGGTCGAGGTCTTTGTGTTGTTGAGAGCAGGTACTTGAGAGCTGAGTGTTTATGATAATCGTTGCTATCAAGTTCGCCCATTCTCGCTGAGACCTTTGTGCTTCATGGAAGAGTTAGCAATCTTTTGCTTACTCGAGACGAGCAAGGTCTATGTATGGGGGAATTTGATAGGCGCAATCCCGATGACGCCAAGAGTGGTTTTTAGGTTACTTTAGATGCATTTAGGAAGCACTTAGTCGTTAAGTGAAGCATATGAGGCACCAGGACCAAAGACGACAAAGTGAAGACAAAGATGCGTTAAAAATGAAGAAGAAGTCTGCAGAGACCAAACTCGGTTCCGGTCAACCGACCGCGGTCTCGCCACTTAGTGATTGGATATGTTCAACAGAGATCCAACCGCGATCGCAGTCAACCAACCGCGGTCGCGCTTGCCGTGTAACTCCCAAGCCGGAAAGTCTTTGTAACCGCCTCATCTTTATGGCTTGAAGGAGTTTTGGTTTTACCATTTTGAGAGAGGAATAAATATCGATTTTCCTAGGATTTTGACTAGACTCTCTCTACCCCATTCTCATATTCCTTCATTATCTTTTGTATTTTCTCTATAGAATGAAGAACTAAAACCCCATTGTTCACTTTGAAGTTTAAGGCTTTTGGATTTGGTTTTGTGGTAAAATTCTAAACGCTTGTGTATTTTAATTGAGGTTGTTTCTTGATCTCTTGAGCTTTATCTTGCATAGAGTTGTGTCAATTTTTCTAGTTTGGACAACTAGGTTTATTGATATTCATCATATTGCTAGGATTGATAATTCGATTTGAAGGGTCTTTCCTTTTATTAGCAATCTCTATTTGCATAAACTATTTGTGAGTGCCTATATGGTAGAAATCTTGAATTCATGTCAAGTACCGACGATTTGTCAATGACATTGTATGAACCTACTTATCTTTGATCTTTATGCGGTTGTGTTATTAAATCTTGGGATTTCCTTGGTTATAGCATAATTATGGTTTCTAAGACTATTTGGACTAGTTGCTTTTTACGAACAAAGAGTGGGACAATCAATTGAATGTTTCAGAACACATGTTATTAGGAATCTGTGATCCACAAACCAGTCTGATTGTTGATAACGTATAAGTGAACTCTTTACACTTATTTATTCACTATTCAACATTACGTGCTTTGTTACTTGTTACTTGCATCAGTTGATCACCAATTATACCCCCATTGGTTACTTGTTAGTGCATAATCGATATAAACTGATCCAACTCCCTTGGGTTCGACCCCTACTTACCACTATATTCTGTAGTTTTTAGTTGGGTAATTCTTTGGTAAGGCATACGATAATTAGCCACTCATCTCCCCACCCTTGCTTCCACGGTCATACTGGCCTTATGCCTTACAAAAAAAAACAAGAGCAGTATTGTCCGACTCACATAAAAAATGGACGGTTTCGTCTGACCTCAGTAAATCAGGAACAATTTCATCCGTAGTCAAAGAAATCAAAGAAAAAGTTTTGCGCATCTTCAAAGACAAATGAAGAACAAGTTTTGTCCATCTTAAAAGAAAATGAAGGATATATTTTGCCCATATTCAAAGAAAATGATGAACATGTTTCATCCAACTTCATTAAAACAAAGAAAACAGAGACAACGGTTTCGTCCGAACTAAAACAAAACAAAAAGAATGGCTTCATCTGACTAAAACAAAACGAAGAATGGTCCATCCCGACCTCAAAACTAAATTAGATAGTTTTATAAATATTTTGTTATTAATTTTAGCTGTATTTCAAATTCTTTTGCCCAAGTTGGACATGATTGATCATGCTCCAACTTGAGCGTGAGTAATAGGATAGATAGAATTATGGGAAGATATAATTTACTATATGTCAAGATATTAGAAGAGAATTATAAGAACATATGATTTACCATATCTTATGCATTTATTGTTATTTTTATGAGTTTTATTATATTATCTCCTATTTAACATCCACATATTGGATTTCATTCAATCAATAAACACAAACAATTATTCTCCCAGACACTATTATCTACATTAACCTATACCCTAAGGCCATAGGTTAGAAATATGGTTAATAAATTAAGATCTGTTAAGCTACTCTAAGAATATTAAAGTAGTCTAAACTTGTTAGTCTAGTTTAATATTATTTTGTTAGATATTAAATATGTAGATCGGGAAATATAATCGGATAAAAGCTTGTTAAAATATTATTTAAATGTTATGATTATCTTAACTCTAAATAGAGTAAATTCTTGCAACTCTATGCTAAATAAAACTCACCGAAAATAATAGTAAGCTAGCTTTAAGAGACTCAACAAAGCTTTAGGGTCCGTTCGGCAATCTACATTAATCTGTATGAATGTACATGAAATTAGATAAAAAGGTGTGTTATATCCCTCATGCCTCAGGAACCAACTATTATTATTAAATCTGAAAAGAACGGTGGACAACTTACTTGGAATCTCAAAAATAAGAATATTGAAAACGTTATTGCGTCATGGTATGGAGACCACTGTCTTAGAAACGATTTCACCCTAACCTCTCAGAGCAAAGTTGTGTAGAACGTCACCCCCCAATATCAACACAATACCTACCGATGCACTCACCAACGATGGATTGATTTGGAATCAATCGGGTATGCTCAGATTTTGTGGAGTTCGTAAAATGGAGGTTTTGAGTTTTGTGGATATAACATTGAAGATGACCTCTGTTTATATAGGAGGAAACAATATCCAGTACTCCACTAACTCCACTAATTAAGTTATGGGGAATGATCGCTTTTAAAATTAAACTACAATGTAAACACAAATTTATAAGAATCGCTCGTTTTATTTATCACTTTAGTTTCTCACACCAAAAAGCCTTATCCTTTTTACAATGGATATACAGACCTATTTATAGGGTAAAAAAAGAGGTGTGTTCTTGTGAGCTTCCTGAGACACGTTTCGAATATCTCGATTGCAGAATTTTTTAGTTTTCTTCTAGTGTCAATGCTTGATTGGACCGAAAGAAAGGTCATGCTTCGATCTTCTATCATGATTATGCAGATCACGCTAAGCACAAGGATCGTATGGACAAGGGGTCCACTTTGGCATGACCGCGATCGATCTAATCTTAGTTTATCCCATCTTACGGAGGATACTCCTTAGTTAAACGTGATGCTGAATATCGCGATCCATCAAGGAGTAACTGCGAAAATCCGAAACTGGTTTTGATTGATTAAAAGAGGCATTTAAGATATCTTAAGAATCGGGAATGAAAGTAATTTCCGTTCTTAATTGCCCAAAAATTAATATGAGTCACAAAACCGGACCCAACCACCCCCAAAATAGTTTTCTGCACAACTCCAACAATCCCCCATTGTGTGGAAATTTTAAAATGGTTTATAAAACACGTTCTGAGTATCTATATAAGGTTTGAAGTTTAAGTTAAGGTATCTTACGTTTTGAACCATCACATAGTGAAGTTGAGTAGTCATGTCCTCAAAAGAGTGAATGTATCTTGAACTCTTCTAATTTAAGAACTGCTCTCACCAACACAGTTCTTACCAAACGTTCCTATGATCCTCGATAAATATTATACAGAGCGCACTAGAAGATCACCCGGATATTTCATAGAAGGAGGCTAACCCTTCACACTCTAGTAAGTGATTCCATCAAGTCCTTCGTCACAAAGGGATCACACAATATGGGCTATGAAATCATTAAGAGTCAACTAAATCAACCACAAAACGATTGCGGTAAACTCATCAAGTCATCATCATTAGGACAACCCAAAATTGGGCTATAAGTTCATTAAGAGCTATGCTCAACCTCTAAATACACTTGTCATAGAAATAAGAACTAGTGTATATATCATACGAGTCTTTTCAAAGCTTCGTTGACCACAAAGGGGATCCACCTTGAATTCCGCAACACGCGGGTTTCATTACCATTCCTCTTGACGAATCAAGGACCAACCTTCTGAATAGTCCCTTTGTCAAAGGATCTGCAATGTTCCTCTATGTTCTCACATAGTCTTAATTGAGCAACCCAATCGTTATGAGTTGTCTCACATACTCACATCTAATCCGAATGTGTCTTTTCCTGCCATTATAGGCATTGTTGTTTGCTACACAAATAGCGTAATGTGAGTCACAATGTAGAGAAATAGTGGGAGCTTGACGTCCTCATAATGGTAAGTCAGCTAGTAAGCTTCTTAACCACTCGGCCTCTTGACCAGCTAAATCCAGAGTTATAAACTCATACTCCATACTAGATCTAGCTATACATGACTATTTACAAGACTTCCAAGGAATAGCACCACTGCATGATGTAAAAATATAATCGATAGTGGAGCTAACTTCATCATTATTAGTAACCCAATTTACATCACAACATCCCTCTAAAGCATTAGGATAACCAACATACTACAAACCCAATGATCTATTACCAATGATCTCTACTAGGGTTATGGGTATACCGACTAAATCAACTAACATCATTAGCAATATTAGGTCGAGTACGGTTCATCAAAAATATCAAACTTCCAATACTTTAGCATATTCCTTTTGAGAAACACTATCACTGTAGTTTTTCTTCACTTGCATGCTATAATCATGAGGAGTTCTTAGTTCTTACTAGCACTACATTAAATCAATTAAACTTCTTTAATACTTTCTCTACGTAATACAGTTGTAACATGGTGAATTCATTTCAACTTCCGGTGACTATACCACTTAAAATCACATTAGTTTCACTTAAGTCTTTCATATTAAACTTAGATGAACAATACTATTTGATTGAATTTACAAACTGATGTGTGTCATAAGAATCAACATAGGTGCCAACAACATATAGACATATAGCCATACAATTATATCCAAACAATAATACAATCATCATATTTGTTGACTATAAATATAAAATTAGGAATAGTCTAATGAAACTTTTCTTATTATTGTTTTGGTACATGCTTTATTTCATAGAAAGATTTTTATAGTTATCACATTTTATTTTCCTATCTTGAAAAACAAGCTCATAAAAACAAGTAACCTACACTACAATTCTAGATTGAGCAAATGTCCTCTCTGCAACTTCTGAGATGTCTTATTCTCTTACGAGATTTATCTGAAATGTGGTTAACAATCAAGAAAAACCCCACTTCAAATATTAATTAAATAATTCATAAATTTCTCACATTCTATACAAGATCTTAATATATGAATTAAAAATCAAATGTTAATTATACGGAATATCTCATTCGAATCAGGATTTTTAACTGTCATCGTGATTAAACAACTACAGTTCTCTTAAAACCAGATACACATTATTAAAAAAAAACACCTCCTTCTTATCGGAATATATTGTAATCAGTAGGATTTATAGCAATTTATTTTACTTCATATGTTGGGCTGAAAAATTACTTGTTTCGAAAGCCAGCCGAGCAGCATTACTACACATGCCCAATTATCTATCCAATTTGGCCCAATTATAGCCCATGTAAACCTTTTCATTTCAACCCCCCCCCCCCCCCCAAAAAAAAAAAGTATATAGCTTTGCTTTGCGTTTCGGGTTTGTTCATCCAAATTACCTGCCACGCTATTGGGCCTACTCTCTCCAAAGTCCAATCACACAATTCAGGCCCGAATTCGAAGCACGACGGTCTGCCTACGTGGTTACTGGTTGGCAGATGCAGGGCGAAGACAAGGTCGAAGAGCGGACAAGCGGTTCCCGGCGACTCCCTTGTTCAGCTTCGTCATCAACCCGGAAACGCCGGGTCGAAGCCGTCTCGAAGCCGCCGCCGCCGGGAGAGACCGCTGCTCCCCCACCAAGGAGAGCGCCTCCTTGCTGGACTTCGTCGTCGACGGAAAGGGATCCCAGCGCCGCACCGCTCTTCTTCTCCCTTGGCTTCGAGACCCGACATTTATGCAGCCACAACCCGAACTCTCGTCCGCCATTTGTGCCGTGCTACGAAGACCGTTTCTAAGACCATTACCTTAAAAACGGTATCGTCCTGACCTCTCGATACGAAGTCGTACATGACGAATGAAAGTGATTTCCGTTTTTAATTGTCTAAAAATTAATATCAGTCATAAAACCGGACCCAACCACACCAAAACAATTTCACGTGCATCATGCTCCAAATAAAGTAGGGTTACGTTTAGCAATAAAAAGTGGGCTTAAACTAAGCTATTTGTTTAGGCCCAAATAACAAAATATTTGTGCAACTTGGGGAGAACTCGGCCCAAATTAGTCCGTCAATTAATCATTTTTTCCATTTATCTGTTAATGTTCGTAACGTATTCTTCCGTTCTTAAAGATGGGTGTTCTTCAGTAATAGGTGATTTTTAGTCTCCTTTTTCCATGGTCGTCAGTCTGAACTCCTGTCTTTGAAAAGATATGAGCAATGGGTTATTATGGACTATATTTTATCTCAATCTAATGAATCAGATCATCTTCCGGTTAAATACCTTTGTGAATCAGTAGATTCCTTCAACTCGATTTTAAAATGCCAAAAATTGAAACGGGGATATGCAGAAACCTCATATACAATAGACACGATTCCTAGTTATCTTGGAGAAGATTATTATTATTATTTCTTAGATTTGATGTACTTTAATATATATATTATAAGAGTTGGGATCATATGAGTACACCTCTTATAATGAGTACATGAGTAGTAATCCGAAGCGTTGATTTATATTCATCCTACGGTTCACATCCCCCTCTCCTTTAATAGATTTAATTAAAAGGTAAGGATAATTTCGTCTTTACATCTCATATTTGTTCATCTATCCTCCATCTGCTCTCTCCAATATGCGATTTCTTCTCCTCGTCCTTCTCATCGTCGGCGTCCATTGTTCCACATCCTCTCCACCTTGAACACTGCAACCCGACGATGTCTTCGCCATCACCTCTTCCCTCGACGGACCCCCCTTCTCAAATTCTATGTCGTTGCTTTACTCTCAGAGTCGTTGAGTAGAAGAAAAAAGAACAGGTTGTACCTAAGGTTTCGATTTTTGGGCTGATCTTGCCCTTTCTTGCGGAAGCAACAAGATTAGGATGAACATTGAGTATGATACGGTCTTCTTCCTCTTTAATCCTTTCCGTCTATGGTGCAAATTGGTTCAGAACAAGTTGTACGTCGACCGTGTCATAGGGTATAGATTGGTTTGAAGGTGTTTGTTGTATATGAGTCTTATTTTCTTCCATAATTGCTTATTGAAATTTGCAGTTATTCGAAGCTCAAATTGAAAGCTCAGAAGTGCTCCTTCGTTTCTCCTTTCTGCTTCCTCTGTGGATTCTAATGAAAGTTTACAAAATTACAAAATTAGCAACATTTATATTTTCAGTTAATTTTGATTAGAATTGCAGTTAATTTTAATTATGTGGTATTCGTAGATTATGAATTTTTTGTATATAGAAGTCATGTTACTGTGCTCTGCTCTTCCTCTGTGGATTCTAATGAAAGTTCACAAAATTATTAGCATTTATATTTTCTCTCTATATTATGGTTGATATTGCTTGTAGGATTACTGTATTGAGACGAGCATGGGAAGTTTATTGAAGTTTATCATCTTCTTACTTGTTCCTGGAGAGTGGAAAATACTTCTGCTTAGAAGTGAATAAAAGACTGTTTTTTAAAATAGAATCTGCTTCTTTGATGGATTTGCTGCTCACAATCGATTATAAATTTTACGATTATGTTGAAGTGGATAGTTGTTATCACATATATTATGGATTTAACAGCACATCAATGGATTGTACTTTGTTTTAATGCAGAGACTTAGATGCTCTGCAAGATGAACCCTGTATCTTTTCCACCTTATAATGCACTAAACTCGGGGTTCAGTCGCCCATCTCCAGAAACTTGAAGAATGCAAAGCCTCAAGGACATAATTGGGATTGGCACTGGTTGTATCTCCAACCTATTGAAGGTACATTATATCTTCTTGAGTTACTTTATTATCACGATATGAAAATCTTAAGGTGCTCAACAACTCATGAAATGAAGTTAAATATATGGATGACAACCTCGCATCTTGCCATATGTCGTGGACTGCAACGAGGGTGCAAAAAATCAAGAGCTTGTGCATCTTCACAAGATACTGGTGTTGAAGTGAACAACAAACTATTAGTAATTTCATGATTGCTGCTATATGTCAGCCTCCTTGTTAAACCATAGGATATTGTGCATTTGTTTTTATATTTTCCTTGTACTAATGGCGGTGATGTTGTTCGGTTAGTTTGCTAATCATTCTTATCGTTCATGGTTTTGTGATGAAAATTAGGATTTTCTATATTTTATTTTTAAAATGGAGAGTGCATTCACCTTCAACACCTTCTTTGTTCATGATTTATGAATCTTTAATAGAAATTTATGTACCGTCAATATTAATTTATGAACCATATAAAGCTCAGTTCCATAACAAAATTATAAAAGAGCTGTAAAATCTCATGAATTTGTTAATAGGTGAGAGATTGTATAAAACAAAACTAATGAACTTAATATAGAAACTTCATGGACTTGAAAAAAATATCTTAAATATAAAAAAAATCACGAGATAAATAAGACGTGAATCAAAAAGAAAACTCATGAGATTGAAGATACGTGAATCTCCAACGGAATTTTATAAAGAAATTCACGAACCGCAAATATAAATTTCCGAACCTTTAATAGAAATTCATGTACCGCCAATATAAACTTATGAACCACATAAATTTCTCAATTTTTATTAAAAAAAATTACGAACCTTCAATCCAAATTTGCGAAACTTTAATACAAATTTATGAACCTTCAAGACAAATTTATGAACCTTGGATTGAAATGATAAAACTTGTAAATCCGTATTATAAATTTATTACTGAAAATTTACGAGCCTTTCAATACATATTTATGAAATTTCAATACAAATTTATGAACATTGAATATAAATTTATGAACCATGGACTGAAATGAAAAAGCTTATGAATACGCAGTATAAATTTTATTACAAAAATTTACAAACCTTAAATACAAATTTATGAAGCTTCAATATAAATTTATAAGTCATGGACTGAAATGAAAAAACTTAGGAATCCGCATTACAAATTTATTAAAGAAAATTTATGAACCTATAGTATAAAATTCATGAACCCTCGATATAAAATTCATGCACCTATAATATAAAGTAATGAACCTTGAAAATTTCTCTTGAATTTGCTATAAAATATTCATAAATTAGATACATGTCGGCAAAGTAATGCGCCATTCTTTCTCCAGTGGGAGAAGAATGCTGTCTTATCTTCCTTAGCAATTCATTTGCACCAGATAGGTAATTTGCTGCAACTGCTTGTGCACATTGAGTTAACAAAGAGCTCAAAACCAGCACATCTTTTTACGAACCTTCAATATAAATTTATGAACCTTCAATATAAATTTATGAACCAAAGACTGAAATGAAAAAACTGATGAACCAAAAATATAAATATAAAATCAAATTTATGAACCAAAAATACAGATTTATGAACATTCAATCCAAAAATACGAACCTTCAACACAAATTTATAATGTTTCATAATAGAATTTTAGATTTATATTTTTTCATCTAAATTTTAGATTGATGAACCTTCAAAATAAAAAACTGATGAACCAAAAATATAAAATATAATTTAACCTTCATAAATTAAACTTTTTTTATATTTGACTTTCATAAATTCAGGATAAACAGAATTTATTTATTGTGTTAGCTCCATTGATTGTGTAACGTTGGGCACAATCGTTGTAAATGGCATAACTTTTGATTCGATGATCCATTAAATATTATTAGTCGTTTTGAAGGTCTCGGTCTGAAACACAATATGAGCGTCTTTCGGGTATACCTAGGATAACAAATTTCACATAATCCACGAACATGTAGTGGGACTTTACGCGTACCTTGCATTCAAACGAGCGTAACTATCGCACCGGTTGTCGAAACTGGGCGTATAATATGCGAAAAGAAAGGTCTCTGAAAGAGCTACATATCCCCAGCACCACAGGGGCTGCCCGTTTCATTTTCTAAAAAAACGGACGTTTTCCACTCCAAATATCACTTTAAAGTTCGGACAACGCATAAAAACGTCGATTTTCAACTTTTTTTACCGGGCTTTTCAAAGAAATTAGCAACAGAGTTATCCGTCGCTAAACGCTTCATTTAATAAAAATACAACGTTTAGTTTAGCAGGGGATTTAGGCAATCCGTTGCTAAATTTAAGAAATATGAAAAGGTGGGGGATATAAATTTTATGAACCTTCCGTATAAATCCATGAACCCCATATAGAATTTATGAATCTCCGATATAGAATCATGAACCTTAATTATAAAGAAACAAAAATTCTTATAGACTTTAAAAATCTCATAATTTTTGTATAGGTGAGTGAATTTATAAGAGAAAACTCATGTTTTGACAATAAAAATAAACTGATGAACTAAAAGTATTAAATATAAAATTCATGAACCTTCTATATAAATTGATGAACCTTATATATCATGAACCTTCTATATAAATTGATGAACCTTATATATATATAATTCATGAACCTTCTATATAAATTGATGAACCAAAAACATAAAATTCATGAACAAACCATAAACTGATGAACCTTCAGTATAAAATCATGACCTTTCAGTACAAATTGATGAACCTTCAGTATAAATTGATGGACTTTCTGTATAAAATATAAAATATAAAATTTATGAGATATAAAATATAAAATTCATGAACCTTCTATATAAATTGATGAACCAAAAATATAAAATTCATGAACAAAACATAAACTAATGAACCTTCAGTATAAATTCATGAACTTTCAGTACAAATTGATGAACCTTCAGTATAAATTGATGGACTTTCTGTATAAAATATAAAATATAAAATTTATGAGATATAAAATATAAAATTCATGAAGCTTCTATATAAACTGATGAACCTTATATATAAATTTTATGAACCTTTGATATAGGTTCATGTTACTTAAATATAAAACAATAAAAATTCTTATAGACTTTGAAAATATCATAATTTATAAATAGGTGAGTGAACTTATAAGAGAAAACTCATATTCTTACTATAAAATAAACGACGTGAAAAAAAGATATCATGTACATTCAAAAAAAATTTATGAGTCTGAAGAGACGTGAATGTTCAATGGAATTTTGTGAAGGAAATTCATGAACCACCAATAAAAAATCCATGAACCTTCAATACAATTTTATGAACCTTTCATACAATTTTATGTACCTTCTATACAATTTTATGAACTTGAAATAGAAAACTAATGACCCACAAAAAATTCATAAGTTTCTGAATAGCCGAGTAAGTCAATAAGAAAAAAAACTCATAAGCCCGAAAAAAATAATAGACATCTAAAAGAAAATTCATGATCAGAAATACGAAAACCTTCATTCACCATTATTCCTCCACCAGAAATTTTTATTAATAAACAAACAACAGATTACACAACTCAAAGTGAAGCTAAACTAGCCTTTGCAAGTTGTATATAAGCATCATTTTTTAAAGAATGAATTTAGATTTATATCTAGTTCCAAACACTTACATCAATCCCTACTGAAGTTTATCAGCTCAACACTACTGAAGTTTATTAGCTCAATTAAGTACATGTTTTGATATACACTTTTTCCACATTGAGGGTTAAAAACACAGAAAAGAATTGTCGTCGTAACTGATTTCCGAGCTCGTTCCGTTGAATTCTTCGAAACCAACTGATTCTATTGTCTGCCTGCACTTTTAAGGTCTAATATTGAGAAGGTGGAAATCTGTAATAAGCCAGAACCAAAGCAAGGAAAAACACCTTCTTGACTCTCTCAACTTTGATGATGGGGCACCCTGTCAATCCACAACCTTATTTCAGACAATCTAATCTAAAACTCGTTCACCCAAATCAAACTAATGTTTTTTTACTTGCATAGATCAACCTAGCTACAATCCACAATCGCTTTCGTGAAAGAAATTGGATCAACAAGCGGCCAACTCCATACACTGCAACAACAAAGAGATGAAGAACAAGGTTCAATGATCTCGGGTTCAAACCTTAGAGCAGAGAGATTGGACCCGATGAGAAGATCCATCCAAAAGTCAAGTATTCAAAGCAATCTTCACGCATCTCATTTCTTGATTGGTCAAGTGAAGCACAAAATACTTTGTACAATGCATCAGCCAACGTGTTTATTGTAGATGCAACTGGCTGAAATTGAGAAAACTCACAAGTAAACTTGCAGATATTAATTTGAAAAAGGGGATTGGGAATCAAGAAGTTATCATTCGTAAGGTATATAAGGTTTAGAGGTGCATATGCCTCTCAATTCTTCACCTTTTCTCTTCCTGTATTGCACACCTTTGATGATTCCATTTTCTGCAAGAAGTAAAGTCACTGATCCTTGCTCTATTCGCACCCTACAGAAAGTAAAAAATGGAAGTTATCACTCTATACTGCATAACAATTAAGGTAAACCACTACATATTACTTCATGAACAAATAGCATCTTCATAATAGCTACATGACTCGGATAGCCATTGCTTCTACTATTAATCAGATTGTGAAGCATCATACCTGGGAAGAGATGCAACCTTTTCCCTCAACCTTTGTATAAAGCAGCCTTTGTGAAAGCATCTACCTGAAACATCAACATCTCCATGGAATGTCTCCAGGGGATAAGAAAGTCTAGTACTCTTCCCATCCTTGAAAAGAGCATATCCAAACACTTTCTGAGCATCAATTTTCTCCAAACAATCTATCAATCATAAGAACAAAGACTCAATTGCAAGGCAATGGTATACATCTAAAACTAGCATGAAGCAGACTTCTTAATCAACCTTCAAGTCCCAGCTCAATCTATTTGAGGTATCCTCCTGGTTGAAGAAGTTCACCAACTATCCTATTTGGCTCTTTCAAATCTCTTTCAATGACATGGATACGTTATTCATCCTACAAATGAAACATCTGATATCATTGTCATTAGAGACCTAATTGTAATCCAATTTGGAGTAAATCAATCAATCAAACCGAAAAAAAATCAAACTACTAACCTTAGAAACGTGTAAGCAAGAGCGGAACCGGCAACGCCAGCGCCAACGATGATAGTATCAGCGTCGCCGACGGCATTGGATCTGCATTCTCCTGCGAATCACAATGGAGGAAGGAGGTGGAGATCGATCGAGTTGCCATGGATTGAAGAAGAAGGCGAAGATCAAGCGAATCACCATTGATTGAGTTACTATTGCGCTCACCGGAAGAAGAAACTGAGAAGAAGACCGGTGGATCTCCTCCCTCCTAGATCTGAGCAGGGGAATGGGATCGTAATCGCAGCCGTATGGAATGAGGGACTAGGTTATGGCTAAAGTCTTTTCGTCTTAATTTTAGGTGTGATTTCAAAAATGCCACCGTGTATGTATATAAACGTAGGATACTTTATTTTTTGTGTGTTATTTCCTTGTTTTTGTCTAATTTTCTGAACCGTCGATCGTCCCGATCCGACGGTTCATAGATGTACTCACCTACTCATTATAAGAGTTGTACTCACATGAACCTTCCTCATACAATCATGTAAACTTATTATTCATAAATTAAAAATTCTTTACTCTAAAAAATATATATAAATATTCATATATACGGGGTGGAGCAATAAGAACATTTGATACCTTTCTTATTACGAGGCGAATAATTATATGAGAATAAGCTTATTATATTGGAAATTATTTTACAGTATGTGAGATGTTAGATTATGTAGCCCCGACCTATGAAAGAGAAAAGGGAACAATTTCTACTGGCTCTATGCTAACTCAAAAAGCACAAGTGCTTTACCAAGTAACCTAAAACATCAAAAAAAAAACTCCCACTTCTCTTTAATGTCTAGAGAGATATCATGAAGAAACTCTTAGAACATTCACATCGGTACTTTGCATCGGTTGTTTTAGCAATTTTTTACTATAAGTTTTTTAGCTTTTCATTTTTTTAAAAATATCAATTCTATGATTTTTTTTACTTCCACACTCCTAAAAACCAAAACTTTGCATTTAATCTCAATAAACAATGCAAGTTCGTACACAAGTGCCACTACTAGAAATAAGTGATTAGCGGTGGAAATATTCGTTATACTATCTGTACCATAATACACGTAGCGACGGACTAGCGACGGACAAGCTCCGTCACTCACAATTTGGTCGTGAATCACATTTAGCGACGAATTTAGCATTTCGTCGTAGATTTAGCGATGGACGGTCCGTCACTAACCTAGAGTGTCTGTCGCGAATTCTGCCCCCCCCATGAGACCAATTGACGACGTTTTGGCAATGAACTTTACCATAAATGGTGACGGAAATCCGTCGCCAAATGAGTATGTAGGAAGCTTTTATTCCAAGCATTTCGCGACGGAATAGCGACAGATCCGTCGCGAATCCATCGTGAAATGCTTGATTTGGGAGAGACAAGCATTGACTCTGATGAGTTTATTCATCTCGTTTTTCTATTCTCTAGTGTTCTAACCAATGCTTTTCAAGTGTATTTTTGTCATTTTAGTTCCGATTTTTTTTTAAAAAAATGGATCATAATTCCGAATTCTTTACGTTCTATATGTTAAGCTGCATCATTCCATTCCGTTGTGTAAGTTCCAAGCCTAATATTCAGGTTAATGAAACATGCATAACTATAGTACAATGAGATTCAACAAGTTTAAGCTACTTAGTTTTTAATAGAAAACTCAAAAGAGATTTGAATAGTTCACAATTCAATCCAATGGAAGCTCTAGAAGAAGCAAGTTTAATGAATCCTTCTTTTATTGTTGGAACAAACACAATAATATGTCGAGCAAGGGGTTTAATGAATCATTCTTTAACACCATTGTCAAATAGCTGAAGCAAAGTGTTGTAGCACCCATCAACATTCAAAAGCTCAACCTACATAATAGGATTTTATTTACAACCTTAACTAAACCTATCATCAATATTCATCTGATTCAAGAAAAATAACAGGTTAAAAGAAAATATTGGCTTCTTATGGATTCCGAGCTGACTTAATGTTATCATCTCTATTACCTCCTCCATTTTTCCATATCCTCCTGAGAAATTTAGTGAAACAAATTAATTACTTACCTCTCTTTGTTCGAGTAGTGAAGAAGCAACATGGCGCGATGGTGGACAGGGAGGTGCCGACGCCGGAGAAGAACAAGAAGCGGCACCACTTTTGAAAGTAGGGGCGGCCAGAAGTGGTGAAAGACGCCGGAGAAGAATAGGGAGGCGTCGGTGGTGGTGGAACACGCCGGAGAAGAATAAGGAGGAGGTCGGTGGTGATGGAAGACCCCGAAGAAGTCAAGGGACGCCAAACAAGGACGCCGTAGAAGAACGGGGACCTCGTCAACGATGGTGGAGATGCTGGATTTTGGTAGGAAGATGCCGGAGTATTGGAGGAAAATCGGGGGATGGACGGGGAAAATAAACATCGGGATTAGGGTTTTTAGGAGGAAAACTGGATTTAAAGGGGACAAAAGGTTTAGCGACGGACTCGTAGCTAAACCGCCGGATGGTTAAGGGAGCCGGATTAGCGACGGATATGAACATCCGTTGCTAATCCGTCAATGGATAGAGCTTGATTAGCGATGGACGAAGACAAATCCGTCGCTAATCAAGCATAATCTCTCTGATATAGCGATGGATTTAGCAATCCGTCGCTAAATCTAATTAAACTTTAAGGCACCTAAACTCATCATTATTGGTTTGAGCAATTTAGTGCTAGGACAATACATATTCCACTAATCGACACACTTCTATGACGGACTACATCATTATTCGATTGCAACTCCGAAGTAGGAATACTCACCAACAACTCAAAGAAGACTTGGTTAACCACATATGGAAGAAATCCGGCCATGTTTATTTAAGAAATCACTAAATTTGAGCACGATTTCGTTTCTAATGTGTTTTTTCATTGTTTGTGTTGTTTGAATATTTAATGCTATTTTTTTATGTATTTCCATATTTCTGTTTTGAATATGTTTTATGTATCTTTATGCTTTATTAGAATTTCATGTTCTTGCTTTTATGAATGCTCAATTTGTAATAATGAAGTAAGTGTTGTTTGTGCTTTACTAAAATTCATATGATTATATTGCATGTTTGGGTACACAATTTATTTATAAATGTAAAAACAATATATATATATATATATAAACTTAATAATATTTATTATTATTCAAAATTAATATAATATCTTGTAAATAATATATAAAATTTAAATTATAGATTTGCTATTCAAAATATATTTTGTAATTAAATACTTGATAAGTGAATAAATATATAGAAAAAATTGGGCTACAAAACCGGCTTAAAAATCATGAATATAGAGAAAAAGTGGGTTGAGTTTTTAAAGTAAGAAGAATGAATAAAAAAAGCTAAGAACTTGCTAAAACTACACCAATGTGAATGCTCTTACGAATTAACATCCATATCACCGATGGTCGACCCCATCTCTCGTCAATAACACTTGTGAACCAACACTCTTATCGGTAACCCCGTTTCTCTATACGTAATCCCGAACAGTGGGTTAATCGGTAACGCTGAACACTGGGTAGTAACCCCAGCACCTTTCTACAAATCTGGAGAGCATTCACAATGGTGATACTTCAAGTATCTTAGCTTTTTATTTAAAGATAAATGTAAGAGTTTTTTAATTTATCAATGTAATTATTATATTTGAGTATCACATGCATGATACTCATTCTTACACAAAGTCTTACACGTTGGTCCCAAATTTTCATCTATGTATAATTAAATAAGAAATTTTAACACTTAAAGTAACAATAAAAAGAAAAGAGAATGCAAAAAGTTAATTATAATACTCTTGATAAGTATTATCATTGTGAGGTAAGAGTATCATAATATTAATAGCAACAATCAATAAGAGTTGAAAAACAAAAAAAAACTTTACCAAAGAAAAACTCTCTCCTCTCTCCTAAACTCTAAACTCATCTCTCTCTCGTACAAATCCAAAATTTGCCTGCTTCCGTTCCCAATTTAATGTTATTGATCAATCTTCTCTGCTAAAAGTATCTGCTGATTTGTGTCCCTCTTTTCTCTGCTACAATTAGTCTCTAATTTCTTCTTTTTTCAAGTGGAGATGGCATGGGGATATTTCCAAAGAATTCTATCATGCGTTTTTTTTGTGGTTAATTGTTGTGGCTGTAATTCCGGCATGGTTGTTTGGTGTCAAAACTCTCATCGATTCTAAAGAACACACGAAAAAACTAGAGAGAAGGGTTCTCTCTTCTCTCTAAAAAACTCATCAACTTAGAGGTAACCCCTCACATGAATACAAGAGGTAACCCCTCAATAGTTATACAAAGAGGAAATCCCTCAATAACAACAATATTAGAAAACCCCTAAATAACTTAGAGGTAACTCTCACATGAATACAAAGAGGAAACCCCTCAATAACAACAATCTTATGAGGTAAACCTCAATAGCAACAATCTCATGAGAAAACCTCTAATCCAGCATACACGTCAATAAATAGAGTTTACTGGATAACACCTCAAAACAATAAAAAATTTGAACAAATTTCTATTAAACATGAAATTAAAAAACAAAATCTCTTTATGGAGGGCTCATTTTCATCAATAATTTATTAATGCTGAATCTATAAATCCCAAATACAAAACCCTAATTTCATAAGTTCTCCCTCTCATCTACTCACTTGATCTTAGTTGTGTTGCAGATTGTGATGTTGACACTGTCTTGCTTCTGCTTTCAAACCTCTCACCATGTATAAACTAGCATCCTCTCCTTCTCTTTTCCTCGTTCTCTTGTCATCAATTTGAGTGTGCCACCAATACTTCTTCCCTTAGTTTACCATTGTAATATTCCATTATGGCCGTCATGCTTAAACCATCCTACCTTTGTCACGGCTCCGCTTCCTTTGTTGCGTTGAGTGTGGAAATTGGCACCTACTGTACTAGTGTATGCTGATTTCTTTTACAGATCAATCAAATTGTAAAGCCCTAACCTAGATCCTATTAAAAACTCATATTGGGTCATAGGCAAAGCCCATCTTTCTTTTACTTGAATCACTCTCTTTCTTTTTTTCTTTTTTTTTTTTCTCTTTTGCTTTCTCTTATTTTTGTTTGTTGTGTTTTTGTGGTGGTTTTGTTCAATGTCCATTTGTCATTGGTGCTATTCGCCTTTGTTAGACTTGACTCTTGATTGAATTCGCACAGTTCGATTTGATTGTGGAGGTTTCGAGGCTCTTGAAGACCCCTTATACTAGAGCAACGTCATGTGGTTGCGACTCCTGAAGATCCCTCATTTAGGTGAGGGCAACGTCATGGTGGTTCATTCGTCACTTCCGATCGCATCGGGAGTTCATTTTTTTCTTAGTCGTTTAATTCTTCCTTTGGTGTGTTGCTCTTCCTTTGTTTGGATTATTATACTTGTTCTTTAGTAGGTTTAACTCCCGATTTTTTCGGGTTCTCGATTAACGTGATGTCGTTACATCTGTTTGTTCGAATCCTTACCTTCATTAAAAAAAAAAGAGTATCATAATATTAGTATAATATTTTTAAATTAACTATGATACTCAAATAAGTATCACCATTTGATATACTCTAAGAATCATCACCAAAACATACAAATTTATGAAAAGAAGTTATTGAGAACTTTGCTAATCTCAAATGTTGGATCTTGCAATGCTTCTTCTTGTTTCAACTTATATTTTGCTTTTAATTTGTTACACCGAGAAAAAGCTTAATCTGTTTTGAAGTTAAAAAATTTACTATATCTCTACTTTATATATTTCACTCGATCACTTATTGATTTTTTAGTCAATTTATTCCGATTGTTGATTATTTCAGACTCTCGATTAACTTGATATTATTACATCACTTTAAGTAAAATCCTCCCCTTTCAAAATAAAAATGGACCACCGGCCTATACTAGCTGATCGAATGAAATTGAATTTGAAATGTGCATGCAACGTACATTGTTACAAGACATGTTACTGTTCAATGTATTAAACAAATAACTAATGTGATTGCTAAAGGCATATTCAATTCATTGTATATAAGATTCCATTTATATACTATCTAGACACTCTACGACCAGACACTATTAAGTTTTAGCCTTAACGGAATATATCAAAAGCTACGTATTAGGATATTGTGATTCAGACACCACAAATATTATAAGGGTATTTGATTTACTTATCATTACATGTCTAGGTTGTAAAAGTTGGACTAAAATTTTGGGGTTTTTTATTTTATTGGGCCCAAAGTGAGAAAGTCTAATTCGTATTTAAATGAGGTGATGCCCGATCCAGTTTAAGGAGAGGCACGTTGCTCCGCTTGGCCCATTATTGAGGAGGTATTTAATCTTTTCCTTTGACCTAACACACAACTCACTTACACTTCTCTCGTTTGGGTTGTTCTGCGCCGCTCTCTTCCAAAACCCTAGCTGAGTGAATTTGTGAGTTTTGGTGCGTACTCAGCCTTCATCTTGCTCGATTCGGTTGTTCTGAGGCAAGACCTTTGTCGTTCTGGTGGTTGTGCATCGACTGTGGTTTTGCGCCTCCCGTGTGTGGTGGTTTGAAGGCTGCGCGTTGAAGCAGCGGGCCTCCGACGGACTCGCTGGTGACGCCTCTTGCAGACAACGAACATGCAATCCACTTTCTCTCTTAAATCTTGTTGATTCGGATTTGTAAATTTCAGTTCAGTATTTTATAGTTTATACCTAGATGTATTTGGTTGTTTGATTCCTTTCTTGTAAAACGATCTTGCATAGTGGATTGACACTCAATCTTGTGGCCCTAGACGTAGGACTGTTTGTCCGAACTGCGTAAACAAACGATTGTGTTGATCTTGCTTTTTTGTTCGATTTGCACTTCGTTGATTGTATTACTATTCTGGAATGTTGTTGTTGGTCTGATCTTCGTCACAGATTGGTATTAGAGCCAAGTTACTTACATCTATTTTCTTGTCTTGGATCTTGTGTGTTTTTTTGTTCAAGCTAGTATAAGTATCTATTTCTTGGTTTCTGTCCTGCCCTGTGTGTGTGTTGGATAGATTCTGGTATTTTTCTTGCTTCCGCTGACTAGAACTATCACTGTACGAGTTAGGGTTACACTTGCTGGACATTTCATTGATTGTGTTCTACTGATTGTCTAGTCCTTGTTTCCTAAAACTTCATACTATCTGTTTTACTTCTTGACTTGTGTGTCTTGAAGTGTTTGAGATCTGTTGTTTCCTTATTGGAGTGCTTGTGTGTTCTCTTTATGAACAACTTAGACTGTTGTTCTATTGTTGTATTGCTTGTGTGCATTTCCAGACAGATTGTGCTCTGTTATTTTCCCTCTTGTTGCATAAACTGTGTTGTGTTTTCTTCATAGTTTGTGTATTGCTCCTGCATAACCTATTAGGAACCTTCTAACTATCTCGTTTAGTAGGTGTTATGGGTGACAACAACTTGAGGATGAGGCCATATGATGGAATTTCTGATTTTGCTATGTGGAAAGTGAAGATGAGAGTTGTACTCATCAAAGAAAAGTGTTACAAGGCTATTACTGCTGAGTACGTAGCCATGACATCGGATGATAGGAAGGTCGAGCCTGAGGCCGATATGGATGGGCAGGCTCATTCAGAGATCATGATTAGATTATCGGATGACGTAGCAAGACAAATGGTACAATTTACTAACTCTAAAACTCTGTGAAATGCTTTAGAGTCCATGTATCTTGTTAAATCTCTTCCATCTAGGATTTCATTGCTTTGTAGGTTATTCACTTATAAAATGGATGTTAACCTGACCTTGAATGACAACCTAGATAAATTCCTTAGAATGGCTCAGGATTTGGAGAGATGTAAAGATGTGAAAGGTGAAACTCATCAAGCTGTTTTGTTGCTGAATTCCTTGCCTGCTCAGTTTGACAACTTAAAGGATGTTATTCAGTATAATTCTAAGGACTTGACTAAATTGAAAATAATAGAAGCTATAACTGATAAAAATGAGACACTTAAAGTCTTTAAAGTGAAAGGTGATAAGAAAACTGAAACCAAATCTGAGGTGTTAATGGTTAATGGTAAGGACAAAAAGAAATTCAAGCAGAAAAAGTTTAAGGATAAGAAATCTAAGAATAATAACTCTTCTGAAAACAATGAGAAGAAAAAAATGCTTCTATTGTGAGAAAACTTGACATTTCATTAAGGAGTGCTATAAGAAGAAAAAGGACGAGTCTTCTAAATCTGATCATAAACATGAAAACATTGCCTCCTTACTTGAATCCTATGATTACACTAATTGTGAATTGCTTATGTGTGCTCATGTTACTTCTCATTGCAATGACTGAATCCTCGATTTTGGATTTACTATGCATGCTACGTTTAATAAATCTCTTTTTTGCTCCCTTAAAGAATGAAATAGTGGAACTGTTATGTTAGGTGATGATAGTTCTTTTCCCATTAAGGGAATATGAAATGTGCCTTTATGTATGCATGATGGAAAGGTTAGAATACTTCACAATGTTAGATGGGTCCCTAAGTTGAGAAAAAATCTTATATCAGAATCCTTATGTGATGAACAAAAATGTAAAATTGTCACTTATAATGTAATAAGAGAGGTCATCAAAAATGGACTTACTCTTGTAAAAGAAACTAATAAGGGTGGGTTGTATCATGTTATAAACTCACCTGAATTGAATCTTACCAAAATAAGTGACAATCTCACATTAGATCAAACTAAGGTTTGGCATAGTAGAATGTGACACATATGTAATAAAGGCCTTAATTATATGTTCAAGCATGGTTTAATTAGTAAAAAACCGGTGTCTTGAGTTTTTGTGAAGATTAAGTGTTTGGTAAAAAGACTAACCATTATTTTCAACGTTCTTCTTATGTAGCTAAAGGTCCCCTAGAGTATGTACACTCTAATTTATGGGGGCCTGCCCAGGTTATTACACATGGTGGTAAAAGATATTTTATATTCTTTATAAATCATTATTCTATAAAAGTATGACTTTATCTATTACGGTCTAAAAATGATGCTTTTGCTGCCTTTATCACTTGGAAGAATGTTGTTGGAAACCAAACTGAATTTAAACTTAAGTGTTTGAAAACTGATAATGGTCTAGAATATTGTAATCATGAATTCAATAAATATTGTCAACAACATGGTATAAAAAGACACTTGCCTGTACCTGGAACACCCAACAAAATGGAAATGATGAAAGACTTAATAGGACTCTCCTAGAAACGACTAGATGCATGTTAGTTAGCTCGGGTCTTAGTCATAGTTTATGGGGAGAAGTTGTTACAACAACTTGTTATCTCATAAATAGAACTCCCTCATCTGTTTTAAATTTTAGAACTCCCCAGAAAATGTGGAATGGAAATAAGTCAATTATTTCACATTTGAGGCTGTTTGGTTGCTCAGTTATGCTAAGATATCTCAGGGTAAGCTACAACCTAGAGCCATCAAACGTGTAATGCTTGGCTATCCTGAGGGAGTTAAGGGGTATAGATTGCTTGTAGTTCAACCCCATGATATGAAAATTATAATAGCTAGGAATTTAGAATTTAATGAATCTGATTTTCATTATAAAAGGGAGCTAACAAGGGTTTATGAGGTGGCAGGTACCAATTCTGAACCTGAGAGAAGGTGAAGAACCAAGGGAGTTCTATGTGCCTAGTAGTGATCCTCAACCTTTGGAAGAGGAGTTTGACATTGGGCAGTTTTCTACCATGCCTAGTGGAAATTCAGAAGGCACAAGTGAAGTGCCAACAAATTCAAAGTATGAGAGCAACTATGACAAATCTGAATGTAATGCTCAACAATTAGGGTGAGAAAGGGAAGAAAATACTTCTAACTCTTCTTCTAGTAATTCTCTTCCTCTTATGCATGATGATGTTACAGACAACTCTCAATCTGTTGTTGTGCATGATAACTTGAGTGATTATCAATTGACTAGGAATAGTGAACCTAGGGTAGTTATACCTAGTAGGAAGTATTTCTCTGGTAATGTTGATCATGCTAGTTTGTTGAGTCTTATGGATTATGCATTTATGGTTGCATCTATTGTTAAAACTAAAAATTACACTCCATACACATATAATCACATTTTCAAGTGTAAGGATGCCCATAAATGGATAAGTGTCATGAAAGATGAGTTAGAATCCATGAAAATAACTAAGACTTGGACTTTAGTTGAGAAACCTGAAGGTGATAAACTTATTGATTGTAAATGGATATATAAGATAAAAGAGGGTAATAGTGAAAATGATCCTCCTAGGTATAAAGCTAGACTAGTGGCAAAAGAGTTTACAAAAAGAGAAGGCATAGACTATAATGGCATATTTTCCCTTGTTGTGAAATATAAAACTGTGCGCTTACTTCTTGCTATGTGTACTATTTATAATTGAAAACTTGAACAAATGGACGTAAAAACTGCTTTTTTGCATGGTGAATTAGATGAAACCATTTATATGAGACAATCTTTAGGTTTTATAGACAAAAACCATCCTAATCATGCTTGTTTGTTACATAGATCTATTTATGGATTAAAACAGTCCCCAAGACAGTGGAACTTAAAATTTGATGCTTGCATGAGGAAATTAGGGTTTATTAGAAGCAATTATGATACGTGCCTTTATTTTAAGAATATTAAGTTTTTGTCTCCAATATGTGTATTGTTGTATGTGGATGACATTTTGTTGATGTGTGCTTCTAAAATTCTTATTTCTGGTGTGAAAAGGGACTTAAAATTACACTTTGACATGAAAGATTTAGGTGATGCAAAAATGATTCTAAGAATAAGGATAATAAGACATAGGAATAAGAAATGCATGTGGTTAACCCAAAAGGACTATATTAAAAAGGTTCTAGATAGGTTTCGCATGGATAATTCAAAACCTACCTCTATACCCTTAGGCAGTCACCTAGAACGAACTAAAGAGATTTGTCCGAAAACAAACTTAAATAGAGAAAACATGTCTAAGGTTCCCTATGATGTTATTTAAAGGTTCGATTATGTATGCTATGTTGTGTACTAGGCCTGACCTAGCTTTCGCCATTAGTGTGCTTAGTCGCTTTATGTCTAATCCAGAAAATGACCACTGGACAACTATGAAATATTCTCTTAGGTATATAAGTGGAAGTGTGGAACTAAAAACCTAAGTCTTGTGTATTCTAAACATACTAATAAAAATGAATTGCACGGATTTGTGGATTCGGATTATGCGAGAAACAAGGATAATAGAAAGTCCACTACCGCTTTCTATTATACTTGGGATGGAAACTGCATCTCTTGGAAAGCACAACAACAATTTGTTGTTGCACTTTCCTCGACCGAGGCATAATATATTGCTGCCACCGAGGCTGCTAAAGAGGCTTCGTGGTTAACTGGGTTATTAAATAAAATCCAATGTGTTACTTATGTTCATGTTCTTCACATGGATAGACAATCTGCTTTGTACTTATATAAAGATCCTGTCTATCATGAACGATCTAAACATATTGATGTTAGATACCACTTTTTTTTGGTTAAAAGGTAAATAATATAAATGGTATGGCCCCAAATGGGGAGTCAAATCATAGACAGTCCAAGAGCACACATGGCATAACACACAAGCTATTCATATTGTGCTCAATAATCAACAAACTAGTGTCCAAGTGCAGAAAACCATAGTCATAGGAAACATGTCATAAAGAAGTCTAAAAACATGAATGCTAATCTGTCTAACAATGACCTCAACCGGAATCCGGTTGTGCTAAAAAAGAATGTTAGATACCACTTCATTAGAGATATGGTAGATAAAAAAAAAATTGTGGTGAAAAAGATTAAGGGTGATTTTAACCCGGTTGACTTTGGAACTAAGATTGTTACTGCTAACAAATTTTCATTTTGCAGGAACATGTTACACATTTGGGATGTGCCTTAAGGGGGAAAAATGGCCGACGATGGTAGAGAGCCACACTCCACTTCCTTCCCGGTGGAAGGTTGTGTTCTACAACCTGGGATAGGGTAGTGTAAGGTTAGCAAATCAAGGGGGGAAATTGTAAGGGTATTTGATTTACCTACCACTACATGTCTAGGTTGTAAAAGTTGAACTGAAAGTTTGGGGTTTCTATTTTATTGGGCCCAAAGTGGAGAAAGCCCAATTCGTGTCTAAATGAGGTGATGCTCGCTCCAGGTTAAGAAGAGGCTCGTTGCTCCGCTTGGCCCAGAATTGAAGAGGTATTTAATCTTATCCTTTGACCTAACACGCAACTCACTTACACTTCTCTCGTTTTGGTTGTTCTGCGCCACTCTCTTCCAAAACCCTATGTCCCTAGCTGAGTGAATTTGTGAGTTTTGGTGCGTACTCAGCCTTCTTCTTGCTCGATTCGGTTGTTCTGAGGCAAGATCTTTTCCATTCCGGTGGTTGTGCGTCGACTGTGGTTCTGTGCCTCCGGTGTGCGGTGATTTGAAGGTTGCGCGTTGAAGCAGCGGGCCTCCGACGGACTCGCTGGTGACGCCTCTTGTAGACAAAGAACATGGAGTCCACTTTCTCTCTTGAATCTTGTTGATTCGGATTTGTAAATTTCAGTTCAGTATTTTGCAGTTTATACCTAGATGTATTTGGTTGTTTGATTCCTCCTTGTAAAATGATCCTGCATAGTGGATTGGCTCTCAATCTTGAGGCCTGCAGACGTAGTACTGTTTGTCTGAACTGCGTAAATAAGCGATTGTGTTGATCTTGCGTTTTTTGTTCGATTTGCAGTTAGTTGATTATATTACTGTTCTGAACTGTTGTTGTTTGTCTGATTTTTGTCATAAATATTAATGTTATATACGTATAATTTGCTTCTTTTTTTCTACACAATTAATCCGAGATTCTATCTTAAAAACACGACAATCTCAATTCACTCTAGAGAACGGTAGAGAAACACTTAGAACTTACACAACTGAAAGAGAAATTGTGCTATTGGAAGTCCATGACCACTATAGAAGTGGAAAATGTTATAATTTGTGAAAAGCATCAATAGATTATTGTAGAAAAATAGTGAATGTATTTGTGAAACAAGAATAGTGAGAGCTTTCTATGAATGATATCTTCCACTCAACTGAATAAATCACAGAAGTAACATGTACAAGGCTATTTATACTGTCCACACTCTCAACTAATAAGCAAGGCCTTGAACCACTAACAATCCTTAACAACCTTACTAGTAACAGAGAAACGGCAGAAAAATACAACTCAATAATTATGAATATCATGAACCTAGGACGAGATACTACTCTACGTACCACTACAATTAATAAAATTATTATCTTTGATCACTTGAGTAACTTAAAAGTCTAAAGTTCAATGAGTAATAAGAATTAGAAAGGTTGTAAGAAAAGAGTCAAAAATATGATATAAATTTATTTACTCTTCCCATTTTATTTGTTCAAAAGGACAGATACAAGTTTTAACGAGAGGAAGAGAGGATGAAAGTGCATGTAATGAATAATTAACATTCCTAAATACGTAATCATTGACTTTTCTAAACGAATAGAAGAAGTATAAATTAAAAACCAGTAAGATTCAAGCATTTTGTTCACATGGACTGCCATATTTATTACATATTTTCAGTCCCAAAATATCCCTCTCTGCATTTGCTTACACTAAATACATCAAGAGAACATTAACTGTTTATTCCACCAATGCACATTAAAAAAAATAGAGCATTCACTGCTTATTCCACAAACATTCTAAAAAAATTGAACATTCACTCTCAACTGTCTCATTGTCCATGTCATTAATGGCTTCATATAGCTTATTCAACTTAACTGATGCCCTAGAAGTGAAAGAAGAGGAAGAAATGCAATGTTTTGGATCCCACATTCATGCCCTTAACCGAAGAACCAAGGGACACAAATAGGGATTTTTTTCGAAACAGAGAAGAGCAAGAAATGGAAGAAGATGAAACAAAAATGCAATATTTTAGGTACCATATTGATCTCAAACTTGCCGGGGACAACGATGGAGATTTCTAATAAAATATAGAAGACTCAGAAATGTAATATTTTAGGTCCCATATTGATCTGAACAACTTGCCAGGGGACAACGATGGAGATTTCTCAGAAAACAGAGAAGACCCAGAAATGGAAGAAGATATCAAAGAAGGCCCAGAATATTACATTTCTTACAAGGCCGGAGTTCAAGGCTAAGTTCAGAGCATATTCATCATCAACCTAAGACAGTGAGACTCAGCAGTTCGCAGATGATGCAAGTGTTGAATTCTCTGCTTAGAGTTTCAGACATGGAGATACTACCAAAACATACAGTCCAAGAAGATGCACAAAAGTTTGAAGTGTCCAAGAGAACTATTAGCAGAATATGGATATCAATCAAAAAGCAAAATGAGACAACAATGGATTACAATGTAAACACAAAGTATCTAACTATGGTAGGAAGAGAGTACAAGTTGATCAAGAAGCAATCAAACAAATTCATAGGGGGGACAAAACTTGCATTCAAGATCTAGCAAGCAAGCTCAACATGTCACAAACAACATGCTACAGAATGGTGAAGAATGGCGTTATGAAGCCAGACACAAATGCATTGCATCCAAGACTAAGTGAAGTGCACAAGAGAACAAGAATGGAATGGATATTAAATCTATTCATGGGGGACAATTTTGAGTCAAAACAAAGTATAATCCTATATTTAATTTTGTCCACTTAGACGAGAAATGATTTTATATAGCCAAAAAATTCACAAAGTTTATCTGGCATATAAAGAGAAGGGAAGTTACAGATGTGCAAGTTCAAGAAAATTCATTCTAAAGGTAATGTTCACAACAACAGTAGCAAGGTCAAGATACAATAACAATGGGGAATGCACATTTGATGGAAAGATTGAAATCTTTCCATTTACATACGAGGAACCAACAAAAAGGGGATCAGAAAACAAATACAAGGGGACAATGGTCACTAACTTGATAGAATCGGTCAATCAAAAGGTCACAAGGAAAATATTGATTGAGCATATCATTCTAGATATTAAACAAAAATGGCCACAAGACGGAGGAAACAAGGTCATCTTTATAGAACAAGATAATGCAAAGGTCATGTCATACAAGAAGATAAAAAATGGCAAGAGGTATATTGTCAATATAATTTACATTCATTATTATTCAGTGGCCAGCTAATAGTCCTAATTTAAATATTTTGGATCTAATTTTCTTTAGAAGTATACAATCTATAATGAATAAAAAAATGACAAACGACATTAATGTCACTCTAATAGTTGTAAATGAGATTTTATAAACTAGAACTTTGAGTGATGTATGGCATTCACTTTATTATGTAATGAATGAAATCATAAAGTGTAAGAGAGGTAATGACTATAATCTACCTCATATAAACAAGAAGAAGTTAAGAAAATAAGGCAATTCGCCTATACAAGTCAAGACATGAAACTGGGAAGTAAAACAAGCATGGAATATTGTACATGTGGGTGCACAAGCTGATGAACAAACAGAGATACAAGGAGACATAAGAAGCTACACAAGCATATACACAAGCATGAGAAACAATTGAAGACACACAAGCCAATGAAGATCAAGAATATGAAGCTTCAAATTATTTAGGACATGCTTGTTTTTGTGTAATAGGCTAAGGTGAGATGCATATCAAATTTTTTACCTACATTAATGATATTTATCACAATATAATCTAATCTAATTCTGTCTATACTTTTTCCTTTGTTTTTGCCTATAATATATGATTATATTCAGTGGATTAAGTGTTTCTAAGTCAAATTACAATGTTCAACCAATTAAACTATATAATCAGTTCAAATTAAAACAAGTTAAGTCTATTATCCATGACCTTCTATAATTATAACCAGTGTAAATAATTCAGCCTAATTTAATATAAATTAAAACTAGTCAAGTCTATTATCCATGACTTTCTATAAATATAAACTCAAATATTCAATTTAACCTAATTTTAAATTAAATTTTGAGTATAATTTGAGTCTAAGTTCATTATTTCTAAACAAGTTCATTATTTGAGTCTAATTTCATTATTTCTAAATCAATTTAACCTAAATAACTTTGAGTCTAAGTTAATTAATTCTAAACGAGTTTCATGTTTATAAACCAATTTTAAGTATAAATTCATTTTAATTAACCAAATTTAAGTTTAACAAGAAGAAATTAAAACTACTATAATCATAACTAAATGACTGCTAATTTACATTTAACTAAACAAATGTAAGCCATAATAAATCATGAAAATTCAGTTTGGCTAATAACAAGAGTGTTTGTCGATCATAAAATATTCGAATTTAGGCAAAAAGCAAACAAACACCTAGTTAATGCAAATAAGGCATGACTAAAGGTCTTGGCCTCTTTTAATTCCTATACTTCACTAAATTCTATTATATTAGAATACAATGGAAGTAAGGGTCGAATCTCATTGGAGGCATCAACTTATTTAAACTTTATGTAGAACAATTCTATTTAGAAACAGAGGGGGTTTTGGTTTATTGGAAAACTAACTAAGAAAACAGCGAGAAAATGGTTTAGAAAACTATTTAATAAGGTTCTTAGCAAATCAAATCCATGTTATTTGGTTGATGAATATCATTGCAATTCCATAAAATATATATCCTAGCATATTTGACCCTACTCCTATACAACAATTATCTAGCACCTCAAATCGAGCATACTAAATCTAACCAAATTGATTAAGTATGACGAATGCTTATAGTTCAAATCAATGGAAGCATTAATGCAATGAATACCGAGGAATAGGCATTTCGCGACTAGCCTAAAATGCAATTCTCTACACTAAGACTTAGTTCAAACCAAATATAAGTGTTCATGCTTGTTTTGAATTAATCTATCATAACAAATATGAATAATAAATTCAATCCTAGGTGATCAATCTAGCACTAAATTCAGAATTCAATAAATTCAGAGAAAAACAACCAAATAATGCTACAAAACAAAATCATTAAATTACATCAAACCAAAAAACAATTCAATGCTTTACTAAGAAATTGTGATTTTAGTCCTCCATAATAAGGTTTATAAATATAAAACAATGGATAAACATGACTAACCTCTGGAAAAACTTCTCAAACACCTAAGAACAAGTACGAAAGAGAGGACGAAGAAAAGTGATTGTCAAACTCTCAAGCGTAACCTAATTCTAAAGAACGTAAAAGTGAACGATGAAAAGAGAACTCCTAAAATCATAAATTTCTAGCCTCATATAGGATTAACCTAACTAAAGGAAATAAATCAATCATAAATTTCCAGCCTCATATAGGATTAACCTAACTAAAAGAAATAAATCAACAAAAACTCGGAAATAACAATAAAATCAACTTATGATCGCAACTGAAAAGATAGGAAGAAAGACCAAATCTTTTAAGTCCGTCTAGAGATCGGCGAGTGCCGATGGGTCTTATGTGGCCTTGCTCGAATCTCACATTGGCGGGAGCCGATAGATGTTCCGCGGCCGCTGATGCGTCTTCTGCCCTATTTGACTCCTTTAGCTCCCTTTGCACCTTCGATGTGCATTCCTTCATCTTCACTCCTTCCTAAGCTCCTCTTCAACTCTAATAAGCTCCAAAATATCTCGGATAAGATATATAGCGCCAGATAATGGTTTGGACTAAATACGGCATAAGAACACCCATAAATATAGTGAAATAGTGTGAAATCTATGCTCATAGACGCGTCATAGACGTGCCTATCAAACATCTCCACAATTAAACTTCTACTCACCCCGAGTGGAATAGAATACCACTCTACACTCCGTAATCACCATGTAGAAAGCCCAAGTACAAAAAAACTCACACAGAAAACAACACCCAGTAAGCTCGTCCCTCACCAATCCAACCTATACATCAACATCTAATCACATTGTAGAATACTCCCAATCCTTACAAAGTAGTCACTCATAATCATATAACCGTGTACCCCAAGTAACTATAACCAATAGAAGCATCGAACATCCTAATTCTCCTCTAAAACAAAGATCAAAGATAATGATCAAAATTCAAAAAAAATCCTAAATCCATATTACACATCTCCTCCTCAAACACCAAGTAATGACCTACTTCTATAAGTAATGTCGATCTCAAATAAAACAACTCAACCACCAATTCCTAGAGAAAAGATTCACATAGCACAACCACAACAATATGTATCAAACACCGGAAAAGAAGTCTAATCCTATATCTAACCCCTACCATCTCCATATGTGTGTCTCTGAATCTCCCCCCAAAAAATACCTCATATAATATGGAAAGTAAGCACAAGATACTCCATCGAAGAGACCAAATGTGTAAGCTCAAATGAGAGGCTAAAAATAAAAATAAAAATAAAAATAAAAATAAAAATAAAAATAAAAATAAAACTAAAATCTATGCCTTATCACTCCTTGTGAAACCTACCTGTAACACTCATATGCTCCATCAACTTATCTCACCGGCTGGAAAAGAACCATTCTAAACACTCAAATTCTTTTCACTTTGATTCTCGCTTAAGCGTCCTTCAGATTTTCACTTAACACTCTCATTAATAGTGATATCACCCACCTCGCAACTCTCGAAAAATCTCTTTTTACCAGGCCTAATGCCAGCCAGATTACTTGTTTTTTGTCTGAGTATTCCGAAAGGTTTTCACTCATCCTAGGATTTTAATTTCTGTCTCTTTTAACATTTATGCCTTTTTAATTTTTTTTGTGTCTTTCAAGATTTATAGAAAATATGTACAAGTAGAGAATATAAATCAACCTCCCCACACTTAAACTAAGCGGTGTCCTCAATGTGAATATTGGACAAAAATAAAGTACAAGGGGAGAATAGAAGAATACTACTACTGCTATGGTGGTGGTGGTGGTGGATAATTTGGGTAGTGGGACCTAGGGACAGTGTCCCAATGCTACATCATCTACTCATCCTGGTGGGTCCAATGAGCATCCTGTGTAGCCCAAGCGTCTTGCACAACATAGAGAGCATCATGAGAAGTCCAATGAGTGTCACGGATCGCAAAATAGTCAGTGAAGCGTTGATCCAGACTCTGAACGCGCATAGAGCATGCGGCCATAATCATTTTGCTACTCAGGCTCTGTTGTTCGTGGAGGGGGAGGTGGAGGCGCATAAATGCCTGCCAAATGATTGAGATCCCACTCCGCATAATTCTCGCCTAGGTAAGGCAAATGTTCGGGTCTAGGGAGGACAAACAAATGCATGTCCCCGATGCCAAAAAGATAAGAGTGGACCTCTTGGTCTCTGTCCTAACGGTGCATAATATATGTCCAAAGCATGTGATAATCCCTCATTCGGACAACGTTGAGCTGAGAAAAATGGCAGACTGACATCTCATCGTGATGGCTAATCTGTAGAAAGTTCCCGATCAAAGTAATCATTCCTCCAATGCAAATCCGTCCCGGTTTCACACTTTGGAACTTCAAGCAACTCTTCAAAAACAAACCAACCCAATCCACAACCACGTATCCATCCCGCGTAAACGTCCACATCATTTTCAAGTCAGTAATGCCGATCTTGTTGCCCTTTGGTTGGTCAAATAATTTCCAACGAATCTCCTTGTAGGTGAGACGAAAGCAAGGGTGCGACCATGAATAGTTGTAGTTCGATATGTTTGAGTCGTTGTTAACACCCGTTAACCGGAGTAAAAAATTGTAATGCCCATCCTCTCTAATAGTGAAAGGTACGGGTGCCTTGGTGTTACGCCTCATCAACCCAGACTTCAAGTTTTCAACACTTAGCCAAATTTTGGGGACATTAGCCCAAGTAGAAGGCATGAAGCCCAATCGCAGCTCATGAAGGCCTGGGCCACAGAGGCATATATGGGCTCAGGAGCAGGCAGCAGCCTTAAGCAGCATGGGCATGGCCCTGGGCCGTGGCCCAGGCCTGGAGTCAGCCAAGAAGGTGATGCACGCAGGTGATGCAGCTAGGTGAGGTAGGCAGGACCGGTGCATCATCCATGACATCAAGGCGACTAGGTGAGGCAGGCACGAGGCTTACCTCATGCATGAGCTCAGGCGAGGCAACAAGGCAGCTGTGTGTCAAGCCATGGGAGACAAGGGCATGCAGACTTGGGCGTCCATGTGTCATACCCGGGTAGATTGCTTAGCATGCTAGATAACTTAGCTTTGAAGTACCCTTAGCTTAGAAGTAACTTAGCTAGTAGGGGATCCTTGTGTATAAATAGGGGCTAGCCCAGCTCATTTGTAATTCATTCCATCTCAGATTATATAAACACTCTCAAGTAAGAGTTTGCACAAACACCTCCCTCTCAAGAACACTTGAATAAGCTCCTCTTTCTCTTCTATCCCTTTCCCTTGTCCAAAGAAGGCTGACTTAGAGCTTTGTGCTTATTTAAAGGCATCGTTCTAAGACCGACGAATCTTGTTCGAGTTCAAGATCGTTATAAGTGGTATCAGAGCCGTTGGAGCTAAGATCCATGTCTGGACAAACCGAGGAATTGGCGGAGACTCAAAGGGGACGCGACACCGAGCGCACCGGGAAGAAGGCCCCGAGAGGAAGGACCGCAGAACCCATGGTGGCGCTGGAGCACCGAGTGACGACCCTTGAAGAGAAGGTGAGGGACTTCATCGAGTTCATGGAGACCGTAGGTACTCAGGTGGAGACCAACACGGAGACCCTTACAACAATTGAGAGTCATATGGTTGAGAAGCATTCAGCCATGCAGGAGACTATCGACAATCTTACTATTGAGGTGGAGGACCAAAAGAAGGCCCATGAGGAGGCGATGGGGGCATTGCGTGACCAAGTCCAACGTAAGCAGGCGACATTGAATCGGTTGGAAGGTCGCGCCCCAGCGCAAGGAGTGATGGGTCAGGCTATGGCCACTGCAGCTAAGATTTAAGCGCCAAAGCCTAAGGAGTTCCGAGGCATGCGAGACGCTAAGGAGATTGACAACTTCCTTTGGCAACTTGAGCGGTACTTCGACTCTGTCAAGGTAACCGAGGACCAAGATAAGTTAAACTTGGCTTCTATGTACTTAACAGATATGGCGATGCTTTGGTGGAGACGAACCCATGCCGAGATGGCAAGAGGCGAGACCACAATGGACACTTGGGACAAGTTCAAGAAGGAATTGAAGGATCAATTCTATCCCGAGAACGTGGTGTACGAAGCCCGCAAGAGGCTGCGTGAGCTTAACCAAACGGGGTCCATAAGGGATTACTTGAGGGAGTTCACAAACCTTGAGTTACAATTGCCTACCATGGAGCAAGACGAGTTGTTGTTCTTCTTCCTTGATGGCCTACAAAATTGGGCAAGGCTAGAGCTTCAGCGTGCCAAGGTGACAACGCTCAAGGAGGCTGATGCAGGAGCATCCTCAAGGCAAACAAGTCAAGGACACCTCACAAGAGATATGACAAAAAAACTAGAAGACATGGTCAAGGAGGCCACTTTGATCTTGAAGGTAACATATGGGATGACCCCCTTTGCCTCCCATCTTCTAGTATGCTATAGAGAAGACAATATCCTACAACTTCCATTAAGACACCTCCCCCATTCAAGGCCTTAATCATGGATGCAAGTCACATGTTGTGAAGCTACCCGGATAAGATCAAGTTATGAAGGCTACTTTGGGTTTGGTTTCAACACAACAAATGGAACCCATTTCTTCCACCCTTCTAGTATGTGGAAGAGGTGCATATCCCCAACAAATCCAATGAAGACATCAAGGCCATCCAAGATCAAGATCAAGGTTGCACATGTCACTTTTGTGAAACTATCACACTTTTACACCTTACACGGCTAGGTTGTAAAAGTGTGCAACTCTACCCCTTTTCCCTAACTCTTTTAAGGAACTTTCCTAAGGGTATTTTGGACCTATTTAGTCGATCTTTCATCTGGTAGAAGGCTTTGGTCATTGGAGGAATAAAAGCCAAAAACGACCTAACCAAAAGGGCCTTTGATTGAATTGATGTTGTAGCAGAGTAAAAACTCCTCCTAGTATCTCATGGGCCATCTTTGTTAGTTTGAGTAGAGCTATAAAACTGCTTACCTTGCCTATTTCACCTTGTTTATGTAATTGATTGTGTAAACTTGTTGAATGGGAAACTCTTGGTGCTCATGGTAGTATATCTCCATGTTGTGTTAAGTTATAGATTGTTTTGATCTTTCTCTTCTTGTATTGTGTTGAGGTTAAGTCCAAGGTGCCTTACATAGCAAGAGAAGTTCTCTTCAAGAACATATCCATTTCTTCCCTTAAAACTCCTTCTTTCTTCTTGTTCTTGCTTGTTTTCAAGTTTGAACAACACTTAGAACACTTGTTCTTAGTGTGTGTTGGTTGAACACTCTAGATCCGAGCATATGGGAGATAATCCTACATCAAGTGGTATCAGAGCTCAGCTGAGTTTTCAACCATATCTCACCCTTAAAAACACAAAAACAAAGTGATTTACAACACTTGCAAAGTCACACCAAAAAACAGCCCCCAAAACACTAGCCAAGCCTTGTTGTTGTGTGCCTTTTGTTGGTCTAAGTCTAATGAATCTTTTGAGTATTTGCAGGAACTAAAACCCAAGTTGGAAGTGTTTGAAGAGGCCTAAGGAATCACCAAGCAAAGTTGAGGGAGTGTCTAAGAGAGAACCAAAGCCAAAACCTAACCGGGTGCTTGATTCATGCACAAAAGTGGTCAAGAACCCAACTTTGAAGCTTCACACCTCAAACCAAACACAACCAAATGAAGAACACTTATGAGCCCCATTAAGAACAACTTTTGATCTGTTGAGGGAAACAAAAACCAGGCCAAAGGGACGAGTAGATTGTCCAAACACTAAAGCCAAAAATCTTTCCCAAAGCGGTAAAGTGTCACTTTGTACTTTTCACAAGTGTTGACCTAGCATATTCACAAGACTTTGCAGCCTCATTTGGTCGTGCCTTTTTGGATGTGACCTGAGCATTCCACATAGAATAACCCCCACTACAAGGATCAAGAAAGTTCACATCCATTCCATCTCATTAACCTCTTGAAACAAACACCCAAAGTTGCTTGCAATACACTTTTTGTACCCCGGGTAACGTGCTAGCTTGCCTTTTCTTAACTAAATCTTGTACCTTTTGTTGTGTACTCCAAGTGCAACATTCGGAACGTGACCAAGTGTCCTAAAGCACATAAAGAAGAAGGAGATAGGGGATTGACATGAGCCCCTCACACCTAGCCTAACCCCACCCATATGCCTTGTACTCGGCTACACTTAGCCAAGTTTAAACACATATCCTAGCCTAATTCTAAAGGATACTTCCAAGGCTAAGCAAGGGAATTTCAAGGGCTTCTTTATGCACCATAACTGAGGTAATAAGTTCTCAAGTCCATTTAAGCTAAACACTTTCCTACATCATCTTCTTACAACTGCACTTGCTTGTCTATGCTAGCTATAACTCTTTGTTGATTAAGCATCTTAGTGTACCAAGCTAACAAGTGTTACTAGCATCACATTGCATTGATAAGGCGATCAAATATCCAAGGTTGAGAGGACATTCAATAGTGTAGAGTGATTCAAACACAAGCAAACACAAGCTTATTAGACTAACATTAATGTTGTTCATTGTTTATTGTCTTTGATCATGTCTAGCTCACATCATGACTCCCACCAAGAAGAGGTGAATACCATGATTAATTCAGCCAATGGTATCACTAATCAACCTGATTTAGCGAACATTCTTAGTGACTTGAAGAAGGACTTGAATGACATCTCTAGTAGACTAGCCACCATTGAATCCAAACAAGACAAGACTAGAACACCACCTATAGTTCTAGGGACACAATTTGAAGTTGGAGGAACGTCACACCCACACACTCAACTACCATTTCCAAGCCAAGATGTGAGGCATGGATCCATACCACATCACCTAAGGCCGGATCCTACAAGAGTAGCCACTAGACCCATTGTCTCACCATTGCCTAGCCCTTCACCAATGCACTATCCAAGGGAGTTTTCTAACCCTAACTCTACTGATTTGAATAGGTATAGTGATGATGATGTTGATGAGTTTCAGGAGGATAGGTACATGAGGCAAGGAGGAAGAGTAAGGAAACCAAGGTTCCAAGAACAAGGGCAAGAACTTAGACCAAGAGAGGATGATGGCCTAGGCAAGGTGAAGTTCAAAATCCCAAGCTTTGAAGGGAAATGTGATCCAACCTCATACATGAGATGGGAGAGGAAGATGGAGAAAATTTGGGCATGCCACAACTTTCAAGAGATGGAGAAGTTGCAACTAGCCACCTTAGGGCTCCAAGATTTTGCAAAGAAGTGGTGGCACAACCAAATCCGAGAGAGGTGGATCAAGCGTCAACCTTCCATCACCACATGGAAGGAGATGAAGGATGTCATGAGGTCAGGGTTTTTACCTCACCATTATGCAAGAGAAATGAGGCAAAGGTTGGAGAATTTGAAGCAAGGAAGCATGAGTGTGGAGGAATTGTACAATGCCATGCACATGGCCATGATCAAGGCCAATGTGAGTGAAGATGATGAGGCTACCATTGCTAGGTACCTAAGGGTATTGAATCCATCCCTTGCCATGGAAGTGAGCATGTATCCCTGCACCACAAGTATAGAACTTCTTCACAATGCCATCAAGGTGGAGAGTAAGCTCAAGGCAAAGGGAGTAAGCCAAACAACTCCAACAACAATACAAGGGAAGGAAAGGTAGGAAGTGCTAACCAAAGCAAGCCCAAGGAAGTCATAGCTCCAAGAGAGCCATACAAGGACCATTCCTACCAGTTGCCTAAGTTCCAAGTTTCATCATTTAGCAACCAAGGGAGTACTTCTAAACCCTCTCATACTTCTCACTCTATGAACACTCGGACTAGTAACATAGAATGCCTTAAGTGTCAAGGTAGGGGTCACTATGAGAAAGATTGTACTAACAAGGGAGACATGATAATCAATGCATTAGGACAACTTGAATATGAACTTATTCATAAAATTGACAATTACCTTAACCATATTTTTGAGCATGAGAATGAACTAGTGCATAATGAAGAGCTAGAGTATGAACAAGGTGCAAGCCTTAGTTGCAAGAAATTTCTTAAGGTCCAAACTAAACTTGTGGAAGATAACCTAGGAGAAGACTTGTATCCTAGTAAGTGTCTAGTTAAGGATAAGGTGTGTGACTTAACCATAGATGGAGATAGTTGTTGCAACATAGCTAACAATGAATTAGTCCAAGAACTACAACTAGTCTCGGTTTTGCACCCTAGGCCTTATGAGCTTCATTGGATGAATGATTGTGTAGAATTTAAAGCACATGGGAAATGTAAGTTAACACTTAAAATTGACCATTACATAAACACAATCTCTTTTGACATTCTAGCTATGCAAGAAAGTTACTTTCTCTTAGAGAAACCTTGGCAAAATGGTAACAAAATGATGCATGATGGTTATGCTAATTAGTACCCTTTCTTGTGCAATGATGAGCAAATTAATCTCAAGCCTATTACTCCATTTCAGATTCTTAGGTCTGCAGAACATAAAAGGATCAAGGCAAAGGAGAAGTCCATTGGCGAGGACAAGAAGTCAAGGCACAAAGCAAAGAACCGAGAGAACAAGTTGCATTTGCCTATACTAGCCTCCAAGGTGCCAAGACACGTGCAATATTGGCTCATACATGAGTGGCCTAAAGACACAAGACTTGTGTGTATGACCAAGAAGCACACTCAAGCCTCAGATGACAGATTTAGAGGCTTCCACCCACAAATGCACCAAGAAGAGTTCCAAGAAGAATCAATGGAGGAGGAGGATCATGAGGAGTCATTGCACACCATAGGAGGAGGTGGCCTGGGGTCAGGCCTCTATAAAGAGGGAGGGAATGAGGCAGGAGCATCCTCAAGGCAAACAAGTCAAGGACACCTCACAAGAGATATGACAAAGAAACTAGAAGACATGGTCAAGGAGGCCACTTTGATCTTGAAGGTAACATATGGGATGACCCCCTTTGCCTCCCATCTTCTAGTATGCTATAGAGAAGACAATATCCTACAACTTCCATTAAGACACCTCCCCTATTCAAGGCCTTCATCATGGCTGCAAGTCACATGTTGTGAAGCTACCCGGATAAGATCAAGTTATGAATGCTACTTTGGGTTTGGTTTCAACACAACAAATGGAACCCATTGCTTCCACCCTTCTAGTATGTTGAAGAAGTGCATATCCCCAAAAAATCCAATGAAGACATCAAGGCCATCCAAGATCAAGATCAAGGCTGCACATGTCACTTTTGTGAAACTATCACACTTTTACACCTTACCCGGCTAGGTTGTAAAAGTGTGCAACTCTACCCCTTTTCCCTAACTCTTTTAAGGAACTTTCCTAAGGGTATTTTGGACCTATTTAGTCGATCTTTCAGCTGGTAGAAGGCTTTGTTCATTGGAGGTATAAAAGCCAAAAATGATCTAACCAAAAGGGCCTTTGATTGAATTGATGTTGTAGTAGAGTAAAAACTCCTCCTAGTTTCTCATGGGCCATCTTTGTTAGTTTGAGTAGAGCTATCAAACTGCTTACCTTGCCTATTTCACCTTGTTTATGTAATTGATTGTGTAAACTTGTTGAATGGGAAACTCTTGGTGCTCATGGTAGTATATCTCCATGTTGTGTTAAGTTATAGCTTGTTTTGATCTTTCTCTTCTTGTATTGTGTTGAGGTTAAGTCCAAGGTGCCTTACATAGCAAGAGAAGTTCTCTTCAAGAACATATCCATTTCTTCCCTTAAAACACCTTCTTTCTTCTTGTTCTTGCTTGTTTTCAAGTTTGAACAACACTTAGAACACTTGTTCTTAGTGTGTGTTGGTTGAACACTCTAGATCCGAGCTTGTGGGAGATAATCCTACATCAGAGGCTATTGCTAGTGCTGAAGCCCTCACCGATTTCTATAAGGGCGACACTACAAAGAAGGCCGTGCCTTATAACCGAGGAGGTGACCAAAGGAAGAAGGTGTTCAACAACAAGGTTGCGGGCAAGAAGCCTATGGGCCAACGTATGGAGCGACCACAATATGATGACAAGAGAAAGCCAACCGCACCTAAATCCGGATGTTTCATATGCAAGGGACCCCACCGCATGAAGGATTGTCCGAGGTACGGTAAACTTGTAGCGATGCATGAAGAGCCCGAGGCATCGTCTGGAGGAGAGGAAGGTCAACATGTTGGTTCGCTCCAGCTCCTTGGGGCCGTGCAGAAAGAGGTAATGAAGCCGATCCCAAGTAAGTCTAAATTGATGTTTGTCGAGGTACGTATCAATGGGTGGACAGTTGAGGCCCTCGTTGACACGGGTGCCACTCATAATTTCTTGCTCCCGGAGATGGATCAGAAGCTAAAGCTTACCCTAGCGAAGGGGGTGGGATCGATCAAGACCGTGAATTCCAAGGCTCAGCCGGTTGTTCAATTGGCAAGGGATGTGCCAATGCAGCTCGGCGCTTGGTCCGGTAAGCTTGATTTCTCAGTTGCACCTATGGATGATTTTGGCATTGTCTTGGGTTTGGTTGGGATGAGGCGTTTCAACCTTGTGCCCATGCCATAACTTGACTCGGTGGTGGTCATGGAGAAGGCGGCACCATGCATGGTGCCAGCCACAATGAAGGCTACCAAGGAGGCCATGATTTCAGCCATGCAACTAGTGAAGGGGTTCAAGAAAGGTGAACCCACATTCCTGGCCACGTTGAGTTCGAGTGAAGTGAGTGACCAGGAAGACATTCCCTTAGAGATAGAGGCTGTCCTCAAGGAGAATGAGGACATGATGCCCCAGAAGTTGCCTTCGACTCTACCACCTAGGCGAGAGGTGGATCATCAGATTGAGTTGGAGCCCGGGACAGTCCCACCAGTTAAGGCGCCCTACAGAATGGCGCCACCCGAGCTTGAAGAGCTTCGAAAGCAACTTGACGAGTTGTTACAAGCAGGCTTTATGTGCCCATCTAAGGCGCCCTACGGCGCACCCGTGTTGTTCCAACGGAAGCATGACGGGAGCCTGAGGCTTTACATCGACTATAGAGCCCTCAATAAGGTAACGGTAAAAAACAAGTATCTTATTCCTTTGATAGAGGACTTGTTTGATAGATTGGGGCAAGCCAAATGGTTCACCAAGATGGACCTTCGGTCGGGCTATCACCAAGTCAGAATTGCAGAGGGTGATGAGCCAAAGACAACATGTGTCACTAGGTATGGGGCCTTTGAGTGGTTTGTGATGCCCTTTGGCCTGACGAACGCACCAGCTACATTTTGCACCTTGATGAACCGGATCTTTCATCCGTACTTGGACAAGTTTGTGGTGGTGTATCTAGACGACATTGTTGTATATAGCAACACATTGGAGGACCATGTGAGGCACTTGAAGCTGGCCTTTGATGTTCTGAGGGGCACCAGCTATATGTCAAGAAGGAGAAGTGCTCATTTGCCAAACGAGAGGTACATTTCATAGGCCATATCATCGGCAACGGGGCCTTGCGAATGGATCCGGCCAAGATCCAAGCCATAGTAGAGTGGGAGCCACCGAAGAATGTGTCCGAGCTTAGATCCTTTCTAGGCTTGGTCAATTACTATAGAAGATTTATCAAGGGGTACTCAGCCAAAGCCGCACCCTTGACTGACCTACTCAAGAAGGAGACCACATGGGCTTGGAGCGACAAGGCACAGGCAGCTTTCGAGGGTCTAAAGAAAGCAATGATCGAGGAGCCAACATTGGTGTTGCCAGACTTCACCAAGCCATTTGAAGTATATACCGATGCTTCTGACTTTGCCATAGGCGGTGCCCTAATGCAAGATAGGCACCCTATTGCCTTTGAGAGCCGAAAGCTCAACGAGGACAAGAGAAAGTACACGGTCCAAGAGAAGGAGATGACAACGGTGGTCCATTGCCTTCGTACTTGGCGTCACTACTTACTCGGCGCACACTTTACCGTCTTCACCGACAACGTAGCAACCCGCTATTTTCAAACTCAAAAGAACCTAAGCCCGAATCAAGCTAGATGGCAAGATTTCTTAGTCGAGTTCGATTACGAGTTGGTGTACCAGGCGCGAAGTTCTAATGTGGTGGCCGATGCATTGAGCCGGAGGGCAGACTTGGCGGCCATCACTTCAGCGCAAACCAACGTGCTAGATAGCATACTAGAAGGCCTAGACGTTGATCCTGTGACGAGTAGTTTGAAGAAGCTCGTCGAGGAGGGCAAATCTAGGGAGTTCTGGTTGGAGGATGGCTTACTTCTTGCTAAAGGTAAGCGAATCTTTGTACCCAAATATAGTAGCCTGCGTAGGTCCTTAATCATGGAATGCCATGACACTCTATGGGCGGGACATCCGGGGCAAAGAAGGACGAGAGCCTTAGTGGAGGTGATAGGAGCTTATTATATGGTGTTAACCAGCGACTATTAGTTTAGGTTTAGTGCTGTTTAGGTACTTGACGAGTGGTAATTCCGGAATCTAGGTTAGGAGTTCATTTGTAGATTCGCGAAATGCTCGTAAGCGTTTTTATGGCTTTTGTATTGGAGATCCCGCTTGTGCTCGTCTTTAGTACATTCGGGATGGAGCTAGATGAAGATTATCCACACCTACACCGTTGGAGAAGCTAAGAGGAAGCCGAGCCGCCTCGAAGCTTGTTGGAGTTACATATCACTTCAGCTGGAAAGATCTCGATCGAAAGCCAGGAATCTCGACCGAGAAGTGAAGATCTCGATCGAGAATTACCAATCTCGGTCGAGAAAGTATTATCAGAATTTTCTGCAGTGAAGATCTCGATTGAGAAGGATGTATCTCGACCGAGAAGTGAAGATCTCGATCGAGAATGTGTGATCTCGGTCGAGATAGGAGTGATCAGAATCTATACGGGGAAGAATCTCGATCGAGAATTGACGTTCTCGGTCGAGATGACGGTCCCGGATGATGTTCTTTGCGAGATTTTTAGTATTATTTTATAGGATTTCCATATCTTTTAGGATTTGTTTCAGTTATTTTATTCCTTTTGAGTTGAAGACTATATAAGTAGATAGCTTAGGGTTTGGAAAGGAGAAGAAAGGAGGAAAGGAAAATTCTAGTTTATGTTTTGGGAGGCTTGCTTGGGAGAGTTCTTCATCGTTCATCATACATTGGTTCGTTTTCTACCTTCATCCATTGTTATTCATGGCTTCTATGGCCATGAGTAACTAAATCCATTGTAGTTCACTTCCAAGTTGAAACCTTTGTTCTTAGATTTGTTGTGAGAATTCAAACTCATATGTTTTGGTTTAATTTGAGGATTGTTTCATAATCTCTTGTGCTTTATATTATTATTGTTTGATCTTGATTTCATCTAGAGTGCACGCTAGGTTTAGTTATTATCATTCATATTGCTAGGACTTGACAATTCTATTTGAAAAGCCTTGACCTTTAGGTAGCGATCATGATTTGCATAGACTATTTGCGAGTGCATATTGTGTAGAGATTATGAACTCATGTCGAGTATCGGCTATTTGCCATTGGTATTGCATGAGCCTACTTATCTTTGATCTTTATGCTATTGTGCTTTTGAACCTTGGGATTTCCTTGGTTATTGCTTACAATAAGGGTTTCTAGGACTATTTGGACTAGTTGCTATTTACGAACAAAGAGTAGGACAACTAAATTATACGATATGAACATATGTTAGTAGAATTCGATGATCAACAATCTATCATGAACATTGTGTGGATACAAAGGAAGTGAGCTCATTCTCCCAATCATTGTTACAACAATCTCTTACTACTTTCATTGATTTAAATACGTTAGTTACAAACAACAACAAAACCCCCCTCTGGTTACGTTCTAGTTGCATCATAGAAATAGACTATCACTGACTCTCTTGGGATTCGACCCCTACTTACCACTGTACTAGTGGAATCTGAGTTGGGACTTTATTTTGATCTTGGCAATCACGACAATCGCCTCCGTCAAAATTGGCGCCGTTGTCGGGGAGCCAGATTTATAGTTTGTTTCTATTTTGTTACTAATCTTGGTGTGGATCTATCTTATGGTCCACACCCGCGCTACTAATGAGTTTACTTGCTGAGGCTTACAGGAGATACGGAAGGATGGCCGAAGACTGATGAGGAGAAGGTGGCTGAACTCTGGGAGTTTGTTAATCATTTTGATGGATATGGGAATACACGCCCTTGGTGTGATCAACAATGGTATGGGGACTATCCGAGGAACAATGATTATCCCCAGCCTGAGCAGCAACAATGGTGGTGGCCTCAGAATCCTCAACCTAGTTCTGAACCATCAACTGAAGAGATGTTGGACGCTTTGACAAGGCATTTTACAACTCATAATAAGGCTGCAGAAGAGAGCACCAAGTACATGGAAGAACGAGTTGAGCGAATGGTGCAAGCAGTATTCGGTTTGGCACAAAATCAATCTGAGGCACTGCAGCCTCAGACCATAGTGAACCCGAGATTTATGAACGACAGTTCTATGACATTTAGTAGTGACCAAAGCTCGGATGAGATGCCAAGTGATGAAGTTAAAGTTGAGGCTGAGGAGCCAATAGACGCACCCCCGCAACCCGAGCTACACGACCGCGCCGACGAGACTGGTGAAGGGCGCAACCGCGCCATAGTCATGCGCAACCGCACTATCACAGTGATTGTTCCGGAATCATGTGCGCGACTACTTCCTCTGACGTGCGTCCACACCGATCCCCCTGATCCCATGTGCGACCGCGTCCCATACATACGCTCCAGCGTCCTCTTCTTTGCTGATGTGCGTGCCCGTGCACCAGATCCGCATACCCGCGCCTGCTTCGCAACTGTTTTCCAAAAAGGTCTCCCTCAGTTGCTTAACATCGATGAGTACGATCCGGGCCCACCATTTGACGATGAGGGAGAGTTACTTGATCCGGGAGATGATTTCAAGCTATGTCAAACCACCTACGTGCTTCCACAATTTAAAATGTTCGGGACTCTGGAACCCCGAGCACATGTGCCTCATTCTACAAAACTCTTTAAGAGGCCACGCACGGTGATGAAGAAGAAGAGAGGGTGGTATGAAAAGAGGATTAGGAAGAGACGAGAGTTGAGATCCTATTGTGTGAAGAAGAAGAGAGAGTTCCTTGATGAGTTGGCCTATGAGGGGCCTAGTGCTGTTTGATAGAGAGTAAGAAGTCGAGCCACGACGTTAACTACGGCGCTGCACGGGAGGCAACCCGTGGGAGTACTACTAACGTTTCGCCCTTTATTTTGTTTTGTTTTTGTTTCTTTTTCCGGGAAAACCGCGGAGCTAGCATGTAGGAAGCCATCAGAGGAGTAAAACCGATACCAACCTTCCGGAACGCCCTTGTCATGATCGAGACACACTCATCAAGATCGAGATTTCCTCCCAGTTTTCGCTCAATCATAACGACGACGACGACGGGTGATTGGGGTTTCTTCTTCTTCTTCCCTTTTTATGGTGTCCTCTTTTGCTGCATTGAGGACAATGCGCGATTCAAGTGTGGGATAGGAGTTGACTTGTTTGGGTGCTTTCGGCTGATGTTTTTATGGTTTTGAGTTTATTTCGCTGATGTTTTTCGATCAATTTACGAGTCTGTACCGGATATTTCTTGAACCTTTGCTTTATTATTGTTAAAAAAAATATAGGAAAAAGAAAAAAAGAAAAAAACAGAAAAACCCAGGAGAGTAAAAAGTGATTGGATCGAAAAGGGGGCTCCAACATAAAAAAAAAATGAAAAATAAAAATAAAAAGAAAGAGTAAAAGCCGGGCGAGTAACAAATGACTTTATGAAAAAGGGGGCGCCCAATGAAAAATGAATAAAATTTAGTTCCTACCATTTCAGAGAATTTTGGTGGAAACCCGAAAGGGCGTCGCGATTACATTGTTTGTGGTTATTCGACTACTTGGCGTTGGAGACATAAGAAGGGAGTTGAAGGATTGTCTCGGGTTTTAGGATTCACCAAGGAGGGATAAGAAGTTAGTAATTGGCCTTTTATTCTTCTATTTCGAGCTTATTGACATTCATATTTCGCATGCTCACCCTTTCACTATTTCATCAGATTTACTACACACTATTGGCGGTTGTATTAGATTCTAGGATTAGATTTCTATTTCTTGGAGTTTGATGCATATTGTTGTGGTTGTGCTATGCGGATTTCTTGATTAGGATTGGTGGTTGTGATGTGTGGTTTGAGGTTATTGATTAGTGGTTTAGGACATCATTTGAAGCGGAGGAATAAGGAGTGTATTGAGCGAGTGGGTGACTCGGTTTTTCATTGTTATATCTATATTGCCCTTGATTCTCATAGCCTTAGAGGAGATTAGGATTCCCACTTGTGCTTAACGCACACCACTTGGTTTGATTGGTTACTATTATGGAGTGGTGACATATGAAGTGGAGATATAAGGAGGGAAAAGGGTAGGTCATCTCGGAGAGACAAGGAGATAGATCGGAGTTAGGTTAGAGCTCGTTTACACTCGGAGTTTGGAGTTATAGTCGCTGGTAGAACTCTCCCATACTTACTGTAGACCTTTGTGCTTATAGGAGGAGTGAGCGTTGTTTTGCTTACTCGAGGACGAGCAAGGTTTAAGTGTGGGGGAGTTTGATAGGAGCTTATTATATGGTGTTAACCAGCGACTATTAGTTTAGGTTTAGTGGTGTTTAGGTGCTTGACGAGTGGTAATTCCGGAATCTAGGTTAGGAGTTCATTTGTAGATTAGCGGAATGCTCGTAAGCGTTTTTATGGCTTTTGTATTGGAGATCCCGCTTGTGCTCGTCTTTAGTACATTCGGGATGGAGCTAGATGAAGATTATCCACACCTACACCGTTGGAGAAGCTAAGAGGAAGCCGAGCCGCCTCGAAGCTTGTTGGAGTTACATATCACTTCAGCTGGAAAGATCTCGATCGAAAGCCAGGAATCTCGACCGAGAAGTGAAGATCTCGATCGAGAATTACCAATCTCGGTCGAGAAAGTATTATCAGAATTTTCTGCAGTGAAGATCTCGATTGAGAAGGATGTATCTCGACCGAGAAGTAAAGATCTCGATCGAGAATGTGTGATCTCGGTCGAGATAGGAGTGATCAGAATCTATACGGGGAAGAATCTCGATCGAGAATTGACGTTCTCGGTCGAGATGACGGTCCCGGATGATGTTCTTTGTGAGATTTTTAGTATTATTTTATAGGATTTCCATATCTTTTAGGATTTGTTTCAGTTATTTTATTCCTTTTGAGTTGAAGACTATATAAGTAGATAGCTTAGGGTTTGGAAAGGAGAAGAAAGGAGGAAAGGAAAATTCTAGTTTATGTTTTGGGAGGCTTGCTTGGGAGAGTTCTTCATCGTTCATCATACATTGGTTCGTTTTCTACCTTCATCCATTGTTATTCATGGCTTCTATGTCCATGAGTAACTAAATCCATTGTAGTTCACTTCCAAGTTGAAACCTTTGTTCTTAGATTTGTTGTGAGAATTCAAACTCATATGTTTTGGTTTAATTTGAGGATTGTTTCATAATCTCTTGTGCTTTATATTATTATTGTTTGATCTTGATTTCATCTAGAGTGCACGCTAGGTTTAGTTATTATCATTCATATTGCTAGGACTTGACAATTCTATTTGAAAAGCCTTGACCTTTAGGTAGCGAGCATGATTTGCATAGACTATTTGCGAGTGCTTATTGTGTAGAGATTATGAACTCATGTCGAGTATCGGCTATTTGCCAATGGTATTGCATGAGCCTACTTATCTTTGATCTTTATGCTATTGTGCTTTTGAACCTTGGGATTTCCTTGGTTATTGCTTACAATAAGGATTTCTAGGACTATTTGGACTAGTTGCTATTTACGAACAAAGAGTAGGACAACTAAATTATACGATATGAACATATGTTAGTAGAATTCGATGATCAACAATCTATCATGAACATTGTGTGGATACAAAGGAAGTGAGCGCATTCTCCCAATCATTGTTACAACAATCTCTTACTACTTTCATTGATTTAAATACGTTAGTTACAAACAACAACAAAACCCCCCTCTGGTTACGTTCTAGTTGCATCATAGAAATAGACTATCACTGACTCTCTTGGGATTCGACCCCTACTTACCACTGTACTAGTGGAATCTAAGTTGGGACTTTATTTTGATCTTGGCGAGTCGTGGGGAGTCTCAACGAGCTCCACCCTTGGTGTTCCATTCATATGATCGAGGCATCAAGGATATCTTAGCGGACAGAGTGGTCAAGAAGAAAGGTGTCCCGCGCACAACCGAGTTCCTAGTCCATTGGTCTGACCAGCCAGTGGAAGAGGCGTCGTGGGAAAAGGGGAAAGACGTATGGCAATTTCGCCCCGAGATTTCCAAGTATTTAGAAGACAAGGCGACCAGAGGGTCGCCGAGCTAGTCGGACACGGCGACGAGGGCGTCGCCAGATTTGGTGGGGGAGCATGTTACGCCTCATCAACTCAGACTTCAAGTTTTCAACACTTAGCCAAATTTTGGGGACATTAGCCCAAGTAGAAGGCATGAAGCCCAATTGCAGCTCATGAAGGCATGGGCCACATAGGCATATATGGACTCAGAAGCAGGCAGCAGCCTTAAGCAGCATGGGCGGCCCAGGCCTGGAGTCAGCCAAGAAGGTGATGCACGCAGGTGATGCAGCTAGGTGAGGCAGACAGGACCGGTGCATCATCCATGACATCAGGGCGACTAGGTGAGGTAGACACGAGGCTTACCTCATGCATGAGCTCAAGCGGGGCAACAAGGCAGCTGTGTGGCAAGCCATGGGCGACAAGGGCATGCAGACTTGGGTGTCCGTTTATCATACCCGGGTAGATTGCTTAGCATGCTAGATAACTTAGCTTTGAAGTACTCTTAGCTTAGAAGTAACTTAGCTAGTAGGGGATGCTTG
>NW_027366915.1:0-64368 GCF_046119375.1 Phyllobates terribilis
AAGGTACCTCACCAACTTCATATCCTACAACTGCCAACAAAAAAGGGAACATTGCCAAGACATGTAAGAACCCAAAGGTAGCTGGTAGCTCTAGCTCATCTGAACCCAAGAAAGCATTCTTCACTACATGGGTGACTCAGATGAAGAGCTAGGCATGGGTGAATAAACCCAAGCCAAATATCTTGTGGCTTTAGAAGACTGAGATAGAGAGAAACCCATAAAGGTATCTTCCCTTAAACTTAACATCTTGCCAAAAGAAGATCTAGTTACTACGTTACAAGGGTTAATAGAAGATAATGACATCCTTATTGCTCAAGCTAATGAATACATTGAAGAGATTTATGAACTTCGAGTTGAGATAGTTGAGCTCTTAAAAAAAATTCATGTTGAAACATCGTGATTACAAAGTTCTGTGAACAATGTAAGGCAAAGGGTCTCAAGCAAGATTTTGACTCAACTGTATCAGGCAAAATCGATTTCATTATGAGTAAGCTTGATACCCTAAATAAGTCTATCAAAGCAAAGACTGTTAACCAAACAATCTTTGTAAGAGCTAGACTTGGTTTAGGCTACACCTCACAAGAAACTCCATCATGCTCTACAGATATCTCATTTACTACTTAATTGACTGAAAAGATTAATTCACTTAGCAAAGAATTTCAATCTTGCAAAATCAAGAATGAATATCTTGAGAGAAAAATGAAGATTTTTTTGAAGAGGAACCCAAAGAAACCAATAAGTGGTTTCATGGGGGAAAATATCATAAGCCATATCTTAAGCAAGCACTGAATCCTCAATCTCAACAAGTTGAAACTCGAGAGGAAAGCTTCATTTTGCTTCGGAAACGGAAAGTATGGCCATGTCAGGTACAACTTGTATTATACTTTATGTGGAAAGAAAGGGCATTGAGTACAAGAGTGTGAAAGTAAAAGGGTTCTTAAAAGGAAACCTTATAAATCATACAATTCTAAGCCAAATCAAGTATTATATCTGAATGATCCATCTTACTATCAACCTTTTGCACCTTCCACAGAAGCCAAAGCAAAAAATAGTAGACTAGGAGGTGCTTGCACTAATCCACCCACGAAGTCTGAGCTTTGATGGGTTCCGAAAACTTAATTCTTCTTAATTGTAGGTTGAAATGAGAAGTGAATGGTATATTGACAGTTGTTGTCATGTCAAATTAACGACAACTCTTGCTCTCATTTCAAAATAGAGAAGGAGGTAACATTTCTTTTGGTGATAAAAAGCAATGAATAATCAAGGCCACATGAAGCGTTCAACTAACTCATGAAATCCATATCAGAAATGTTAGCTTGTTTGATAGTCTCAAATTCAACCTCGTAAGTGTCGCTCAGATATGCGATCAAGGTAAGAATGAGATGACCTTCACAACAACAGAGTGTGTGGTCAAGGCTCCCAATAAATAAGTCATAATGAAGGGGAAAAGAGTCGACAATACTTATCTTTTTTACTATACCTCCAAGCCAGTGCAAAAACTTTGTCTCGCTACCATCTAGGAATAGTGCATTCTGTGGCACAAATGCCTAGACACGCCAGTCTTCATCTTATCCATAAGCTCCATAAGAAGCTAGTAAGAGGGATTCCAGAGATCAAGTCCTGGTCTATGAAGAACTTCTCCGAGTGTGCGCAATCTAAAATTGCTCGCCAGTCCTTAGCGGCATCAAAGAAGGTAGTGTCCACTAAGTTCCCCCTTGAGCTAATCCATATGGACTTGTGTGGCCCAATTCCAGTTCAAAGCACCTGAGGTAATCATTAAATTTTTATGCTAGTCGATGACTTCTCTCACTTTACCTGGACTCTCTTTCTAAGAACCAAGGATGAGGCTTTTGAAGAGTTCTCCTCCTTAGTGCTTCTTTTGGAAAAGAGTTTAGATAGCCCTCTCCGCACCATTCGCTCAGATAATGGGATGGAATTTGCGAATGGGAAATTTTTAACATTTTACATTGAGAAGGGCATCAACCACCACTTTTCATCTCCAAGAACGCCTCAACAGAATGGAGTCGTGGAAAGGAAGAACATGATGCTCGAGGAAATGGACAGAACCATGCTCATAGTTAGTGAATTCACCAATATTATTGGGCTCAAGTAGTGAGCACAACTTGCTACATAATCAACCATGCTATGCTTAGGCCAAACCTGGAGAAGACCTGCTCAAAGGATGAACCCCCAATCTCTCGCACCTAAGGGTCTTTCGGTGTAAGTTTTATGTCCATAACAATGATAAGGACAATATGAGTAAGTTCGATGCGAAAAATGATGAAGCATTCTTTCTAGGTTACGCTCCTTCAAGTAAGGCATACAAGGTATTCAACAGAAGGACCAAAAGGATAGAAGAAAGAATTCACGTCACCTTTGGTGAGCGACCCGTTCCTCCATCATATGATGATACTAACATTTATCAAGGTGAAGCTTCCTCATCACTCCAAGGTTCTCTTCATCATGCTTCTTCACCTACTTCATCTAAAGTTGGAAGTGATGATGATGATGATGTCCCAAGATCTCCCCTTCTTTGAGTGAGGGCACTCTGAATGAGGTTAGAGACACCATTGATGCAGCTTAGTAAGATGCTCCATATACTGAGGCAGTGAAACCAGTAGAGGAGGTGACAAGCACTAAGGGTGATACTCTTGTTGAGAATGAAGCGGGACTCCCTATCACTGAAATGGGATTTCCTCTTGTTTAAGCGATACCTTCCTCATATTTAGCGAGACCCAAACAAGCCTTAGTGCGACTACAGAAGGCCTCAGCGGGGCCTGTCAAGGACTCGACGAGACCCTCACAATACTTAGCGCGACCACAAAAGGCCTCAGCGAGACCTACACCTTCCTTAGCTAGTACTTCAAGTACTCCTACTACAAAGACATCGTCTTCCTCCTTCGAAGAGTTCCTTGAAGACACTATTATGGTGACTAGAACCTATCAGTAGAAGAAGTCTAATCTTGTTGGTCAGATATTGACACCTTTCTCATGCAGAGTGCAAAAGAGGTCTTCACTCAATAATCTCTTTGACTTCAATGCATTTGTGTCTCTAGTCGAGCCAAAGGATATTCAGCAAGCGCTTTGTCACCATGATAGGACTATCTCTATGCAAGAAGAGCTCATGGATTTTGAGTGCAACAAGGAATGAAGACTTGTTCCAAGACCGTCCAACAAGACCATCATTGGGACTTGATGGGTTTTAAGAAATAATTTGGACAATATTGGAAGCTTGATCAGGAATAAAGTGATATTGGTAGCTCAAGACTACAATCAACAAGAGGGGATATATTATGATGAGACTTATGCTCCAGTAGCACATCTTGAAGCTATTCAACTATTGATTGCGTTTGCAGCTCTTAAAGGTTTCAAGGTATATCAGATGAACGTGAAACCAGCCTTCCTCAATGGTACTATGAATGAGGAGGTCTATGTTAAGCAACCACCTGGTTTTGAGGACAAAGAGCATCCTGAGCACATCTATTTCTTTGATAAGTCATTCTATAGACTCAAACCATCTCACAGGGCTTGATATGACTTCCTCTCTAACTTTCGCATGAGTAACAACTATAAGAAAGGAGCTATTGACAAGACACTCTTCGTCGACACTCTTCATCAAAGAGCATAAGGGTGATATTCTCATCGTCCAGGTATACGTTGATGATATCATCTGTAGATCTACTAAATGTCCTTAGTCAATCATTTCAAGGAATCCATGAGTTCAAAGTTCAATATGAGTATAATCGGTGAGCTTACACTCTTCTTGGATCTACAAGTCGTCCAAAAGGAAGAAGGCACCCAGATCCACCTGCAGAAATATCTCAAGGAAGTCCTCAAGAAGTTCAAAATGGACACAAGCAAGCCGTTTGCTACTCCCATCTCCATCACCACTAAGCTAGATATTGACTTAAGTGGGGAAAAGGTAGATGAGGCCAGCTATATAGGAAAGGTGGGATCTTTGATGTACCTTACTACTTCTCGCCGACATATAGTGTTCGAAGTTAGTTTATGTGCCAGATCTCAGAGTGACCCTCGATCTAGCCACGTCACCGATATCAAGCGAATCATGTGCTACCTTAAGGGCCTCGATCTTAGCCACGTCACCGATATCAAGCGAATCATGTGCTACTCTTAAGGGCACATAAAACCCTTTGTTTGTGGTACCCTAAAGGTGGTGATATTTCCTCATTGGCTAGACATGTGTAGACTACGCATGATACTTAGTAGACAGGAAGAGCACATCTGGCATGGGCAATACTTAGGTCTTGCTAGTATCATGGGGCTCAAGAAAGCAGAACTCTATTGCTCTTCAACCACTGATGCCGAATACATCGCAGCAGCTACTTGTGCCTCTCAAATCATGTGGCTCAAATAACAATTAGTGGATTTTGGAGTCAAGCTTGGACATCTTGAAATCAGAGACAATACTGGTGTAATAAATGTCTCTAAGAACCTTGTTCACCATTCAAGAACCAAGCATATCTGATAAGACATCATTTTTTTGTGATCATGTGGAAAATAAGAATATCAAGCTAACTCATTGTAGAACAGAATAGCAAGTAGTGAAAATCTTCACAAACCTTTGAATAGGTTGCCTTATGTTCATCTTCAGCTTTTACTGGGGATGACCCCCTTGACTGATGTAACTCTTTCAAGCACGATAAGCTCCCTCATAATTTGACTAGTTTATGCATATTAGTACACGTTTGGAACTTAAGAGTGAGGATGATTCCCTAAAAAGCAATTTATTTTGTCTCTCGTATAACTTACACTATATTTTTCAAAAGGGTCAATGAAGCGTGATTATTTTATTATCTTTTTGCATGTTTTTCTTTTTACGTCATTATTTTAAACATGATGATGCTTCTTAACCTATTTGTAAGCCACCCCAGAATTATTCATGCTTAACAGAAAGTCCCTAAGCCCGACTCCTGTGTGACGCTTCATATCCCCCTTAGTCACATATAGAAGTATTCATAGTGAGTGTCAAAAAGCCTACCTATTGTGGTATATGTTTGTTTTTCACCCATGCTGATATTCTATGACCCCCCTTATATTTTTTATCCATTTTTATCACACTTTTATGTTACTTAATTTGTAAGACATTCTGGTGGTAGGTCACGTTTTGAGAACGTTAAGCAACGAAGCACAATCATCCACCGCATGCCTTTCTTTACACACCTCAATTATGAGAAGCCAACAATCATTATTCAGCGTGATCAGAAAGCGACTTTTGAGCGCTAGCTTTTGTGACCTTTGAAGTTCCAGTGCAATGAATAGAGCCGTTGAGGAAAAGACCTATTTCTAGAGACCCGTCTAAAGGAGCGTCCGGGTCGTACGAGAACCTAGGTAAGCCATAGTTTCCACATGACCTTACCTTGTCTCCCTTATATTCTCTCTCTACAAACCATATCTCTCTCTCTCACTTAATCTCACTCACTCCATTCTCAATCACCTATACTCAAATGTCCTCCTCTAGTTCTAACAGAACCATAGTTGAAATCTCTGCCGATGAGAGCCTGAGATGTTTAGGCGATTCAAGATTCAACCAAGCAAGCTAAAATTCACAAAAACCGAAACGCCCCAAATACAACCCTATTACCCTTTCCGTTATAGAGACGCCTCCTCCGCTCACCCGAGGCGCCAGGTTGAGAACTCTCTCAAGAGCTTTCTGTGAAGAAAGAAGAGCCTCTTCCCCCATCTTAGGAAGAGATGCTTGAGTCACCAAAGAAGTCCTGCCAACTTATCCCGAGAAGCGACCAGTATTCTGATTGTCACTATGTTGGAAGACTTGCCAGTACACAAAGAAAGGTGAACAACGCAAGGCAGTTTCAGAGGTTAGGAGAGTCAAGCTCCACTAGAAACAAGAGGGAATCTAGTACTTCATGAGCCAGCACACGAGGAGGAACTTGACCCCTTCATCACGAGGTACTACATCACTGATCTTTCTCTACCTCTTCTACAAAAATGTGATCGCCATCCGCCTCCAAGAGGAAAAGAGATGAAGAGAGAGTCTCCCCTCCCATCACATCTAGTCGCATCTAGATGAGGAGAAGGATTATGAGCAAGCTGAAGAAACTGGGGAGGATGAAGTGATAGAAGAAATTCCTAAGAAGAAAAAGGCCCTTGCTATCGAGAGAAAAGGCAGCAAGGACAAACCTAATGCCATCTATCTGTCAAGAATCGCCAAGCGTGTGCTCTTAGCTCCACTAATCATCGCTCTAGAGACATGGATAAACCTCAACAAATTTTTGATCTCACGGAGGTTTAGGAACTGCTCAGCATTCATGGTTGGAACAAGCTAGAGGTAGCTCCCTCTGAAGGAAACCTAGAGAGGATCATGACCTTCTACAGTCATTTCAACCAGTTCCTCAGTCCGATTCAATGATTCACATGGATTGTGTTGTCTTGTAACAAGCAGAACGCCTACATCTCCGTCAAAGACTTTGCAACCGCACTTGGATGGAGACAAGGATAGGCTTCAATGCAACACCAAGAAATGTAGTTGGCCTAAAGGAGTACCAGATCAAGAAGGATCTCTTTGGAGCAAACTGGAACCAGAAAGATCTTAAGTTATTTTATCTAATTTTTTCCTCTTTGCATCTTGCACTACTTTATGTTGAGGAACATCATCCAAGAAGAGAGCACAGAGAGATACTGACAATTGCATATGCGTCCTACTACACAAGTGCATGAACGCGGAGCTAATGATACTCCACACAAATCATGTACTCTCATATATATACGTGCAAAGAAGCATAATAGAAAATCTGCCTTACACTCACATATTCAAAGAAATTGATGGTGCAACACAAGCTCTATGTCGCTGAGAAGAAGAGAATTGTTAATGAAGTCTTACTCCTGATATTCTGTGAAACTTAGTGAAACTAGTGAGAGGAAAAGAAGAAGAAGCAGATTAACCCTCATTTACGCTTAAAGGGGCAGTAGGAGCTCAGACTCAAGCATAGTGCTTCAAGCCTTAGCCAAAATTGAGCAAGCTATCAAGGAAGGTGTTAAGCTTAACACCTCTAGATTAAAAGGGTAGGTGATAGCTTGATGAGCTTATTAAGCTCCAAATGAACTTTACTGATAGAAAAAGCTTTCCTATGAAAAGCTATCTTCCTTCTTCATCTAATGTGCTTATGTCATCCTTTTGCTTCTATTTCTATCTTTTGCCTTAGGCTTATCCTATGCCTTGTAATTCTCTATATTAGTTAAATGAAACCAAGTATGTGTATTATGTTATCATTAATATTATGCTTGATTAGCTTACTTATTGATTGTTCTTATTTGACCCTATTAACCTTTGTGCATGATTCAGTGAGAGTAGCAGACAAGAAGTTCTAATAGTTCCCTTATGTTGTACTTTCTTGCTGTTTTCGATGATGTCAAAAGGGGGAATTTAGAAGTGTGCATGTTGACGTGCTACAATGTTAGTCAAGGTTAAGAGGAATTAGACGTATCTGGTCTAAGGGGAATAAAAGTATACTTTCAAAGTGTAAGTTGAAATTGTAAGTGAAAGCTTCCTATGTTCAAAATTTTGAAGCTTAATATGATTCTGTTTCATATCAATTGTCATTATCAAAAGGAGAAATTGTTAGTTGAGCTAGCAGTAGCTTAATTTTAGTTTCTCAAGTTTTGATGATTACAAACTTAGTATCTAACCATCTATATGAGTTTTAAGTATTACACGTCATGCTTATAGATATTATGGTCTACCTTACAAATTTTAAGTCTCAGTTATAAATATTAATAAGCTTCAAGGGTCGCGCTTAGGACTTTACAAGGTTTCTTAGCAGGGCGATAGCGCGTTGATACTCAGAAGAGAGGCTAAACAAACCAAGGCGAGGAAAAGGGAGAAGAGTGTAGGAAGGATAGAAAACCTGGTGAAATGTGTTTTTTTTTCTAATAAACACATGTTAAAGATGCAACTAAGGAGAATGTAAGTTGTGCAAGTTCAGCTAGATCAAGCTATATGGACCGTACACGTGTTATCTTAATATGCAAGTGATGTGATGTGAATAGAGTAGATCAAGCTCACCACGTTTCATTCAGTCTAGCAGCTTGTCAAGTGGCAAAGTTGTTCCAACGGAATCAAGAAGCCATTTCTATTGACCAATGATATTTAAGCATAATTTAAAATATGTCACTTATAAAGTTGTATAGAAAGCTAGATGTTGAGTTTGTCTATATATGATAGAACTAGAACTAGTTAAGGGTATGAGTTCTATTTCTTGTGGGAGTTATTGCTTTGTTGAGAGTTAGAGAGTTTCTATTTCATTTTGAGGAAGTAAAATCATAAAACACTAGAGAGCAAGAGTGTTTTGAAAGGAAGCGTATGTAAGCTCGACTACAAAAGTAATACTAGTCTTAGGGTGAGTTTTATTCTGGATCATTTGTGATCTATAATTTCACTTTTTAATGAAAACTTGCTACAACAAACTCGAATTTCAAGTTGTTCTTAGAATCTAATTCTTGGAAAAACTAAGATCAAAACCAGCAATTTTTCCCTTTCATTGATCAACATGTTACAATCTCAATCACATCACCCCACACAAAAAATCACTACTCTAGACACATCAAAGCTCTACCTTACCAAATAAACAACAACGAACAAAATGATCAAGAACAGAATCCAAAGCACACCACCTTCCAACTCAGTAAGAAAATCATGTCCCTAACCGAAATATACTTCTTAACCCAAACTGCAACATCCTAAGCACAAGCTGAGCCTGCGAGGTCTTAAGCAGAATATCAAGTGTAGCAAACTTATGAACAGAGTCCTTATACTCCAAATCGGAGCATCAACGTTCTCTCTCCTCAACGCCTCTGAGTAATGAATGGCTTGATCCCTCATCCAATCGTTCTCTGCAACGACTGTGAGTGTCGACGGCATGAGCTTTAAGGGAGGGCCCACACCGGGTAGGAGAGGGTTGGCGGCTCGGTGTTGAGGCTGAACCCGTGGTTAGGTAGGAGAAGCTTCCATGCGAGTAGAGATGTGGTTTTGTAGTAGAAGTATGAGTTGGATAGATTTGTTTTGGATTGATTTGGGATTGTGCCCATGAAGAAAGGGTATAGTAGTACTTGGAATACTACTTTTAATGGGTTTAGGTGTCTTGATTCTTCGATTGATTTATGAGCTATGTAGTAGGCGATGTTTGATCCACAGCTTATTCCAAGAAGAGCACATCTGTGAGCTTAGAGAATAACTTGATAAGTTTAGTGTTTGTTCGGTGTATTTGGTTTTTGTACACACATATATTGGAAAAATATTTATAAAAATATATATGAATGGAGGTTCGGATGGTGATTCTGATTTCCGCCAGGACAGTGAGTATTCAAGGTTTTCCATTATACTGAGTCTATAGTTCATCTTTCTTGATTTTCTTGATGCTAAATTATATTTTGTTTCGATACAAAGCCAACAATACCAGCCACGTCTGTTTTTCGTTATCATTTGATCCTAAACGAGTTCTTTCGAAGTTCATTACGCAGTTCAGCAATTGTTTTGACGTGACCAGTAAGTTCCACGGTCTTCGCCTTTTCTAGAGGATATACTTCATCTTTTATGTATTTTCTTGACTCTAATTTGTAGTTCATTTGATACAAATCCAACGATACCAACCATGTCAGATTCCATTTCTGTTTGAGCCTTGAACAAGTAGGTCGAACCCAATTGTGCATCAACATATGTTCTGTTGAGTTACATTCGGTTTTTGGAGTCAAGACGGAACCTTATCCCCATTCCATCCATATCAACATCTTCTGATATAAGACAAGTGGCGGTTCGTTCTTGCTTATCTATTGTTTTATTCCATATTTCTCTTAATTAACAATGAATTGGTTGTATATTAAGTTGGGGATAAAATATTATTCTCTTGTGTTTTGGAAACTTTAATAACCTAAAATAAATGTTATTTAGGTTGTATGCATATAGAGGTTATACATATATATATATGTATTTGTGATTATATTATTACCTTAGGGTGATAGATGGACTTTGTTGTGGATATATTGTATAGTTAGAACGAGTATTCGTAGGAACACTATGTACCTTGCGAGGTCTAATTGTTTCTTTATAACTCGGTATTAGGAGGATGTACCATAATATCTTTTGGTCATGACCGTACCCTATATGTTGATATAAGTGGTGGTGCACTTAGCGACAATCGGGATTATTCTCTTCATTCTCATTGCGAGACATCATTAAAGCTTCACCTTGAATGTACGTTGAGAAGTAAAGAAGATAAGTGTTATTTTGCACATAATAAATAAACCTCCGGGTGATTAATACAACTTGGAAAATCGTCTGGCCTCCTGGTTAAGTAAGTCATCTTTCCAATCTGAATTTGCACAACACGTATAAAGTGAGGTTGGTCGTTGACCCAATTATTCATGGGAGGTTATTTCATCAAACCATTTTGGTTATTATCTAAAATGTTCACATACAAATATATATACTATTCAAATATAATTCCTATAAGACTCAGTTACCTTGGAGTCTTCTCTTGTTATAAATATTTCCCATAAGACTCAATTCCTTTGGAGTCTTCTCTTGTTATAAATAATTCCCATAAGACTCAATTTATTTGGAGTCTTCTCTTGCTATATATATATAAATATATTTTCTAATTCGGTGGAAGTATCGGAGTTTCCCTCGGCTATCGGCTTTCATTCGAGAACCGATGGGTTTTTAACTAGATACGACCACAAAGAGCATCCATATAAATCCCATTTGCATAGTATTTCATTAGACTAACTGATTGTTATTTTCCTTGCATGGTTGGCTGGTGTCATTTGTCTACATACGGCACATTAGGTGGTGCTCTCGAGGTGTGAAGAAGAATATCAAAAGTTGGCAGTTAATGTTTCAAGTTCATGTTATCAAGGTTGACGATCATGATGATGATCAAGTTATATATATACTTGTTATTTTTACAAGTCCTCCGCTGATGTAATTTGTATTACAATTCAGATTGTACTGATTTTCCGCATTATTATGTAAGACTTTGATATTATTTATATATATGTGTGTTATGTTTTGTTCAATGAATATAATCCTGGGTGATTTTGGACGTGAGAGTCTAAAGTCATCGGTGGTAATATTCCCTGTGAATTGGGGGTGTTACAGATTTGGTATCAGAGCTAAAGGTTTTGAAATCTATTTTTCATAATAATTTATGGATCTTTAAAAGTATTTGTTTTAAAGGTTTTTAAAAAATTATATAGACTAATTATTTATTCATTTATAAATAAATTATCTTACTCATTTTAAATCATATATATATAATTTATTTGAGTTTGATAAATGAATTTGAGTTGGAACACAAGAAAAGTGTTTATCTCTCCACTTATGTTTTTGAAAACACTGCCAAACTCTAGTGGAACTTCTACTCTCTTCTAGTTGTCATAAATTAAAGATTTATGATATTTCACATTTCAACCTATTCCTATCTCGTGGTAGACATTGATCCTTCTAGAACAATATAAGGAGTAGTAGCTCCTTTCGGATGTTGTGAACTCTTTTCTGGTCTTGGTAGGGTACAAGTATTAATAAATCGAAAATTTTACCTAGAGTAATGTTTACGTGATTTTATATACCTGTTTCATTACCCCTAAGTTGATGAGTGTCGAAATTCCAATCTAATTCCTTTCATCCATATCCAGATGGTGAATACGAGAAATGATTCTCGTCCGTGGGGGTATTGGACCAAGCAATGCTTCTCAGATCCAATTTCAAAGCACTGCTAATCAGGATCATGAGTCGAGAGCCAATTCACAAAACCATCCATGAACGAGCACCAAGAGTAGGATTACCTGCAAACTGGTCGAGCAGAACAGCCCACTAACCCAGCTGCTCCAGTTGACCTCAATACCGCCACCCTTGAAGCAACCAAACATATAGTGGCTCAAGCAGTGCTGGATTGACAGCTCATATGTTCCCCCAGCATCCCTATTCCACCAGTTGCTTGCATAGACGCTGAAACAGAGGAGTCAGTACCTCATGCTCGTGAGCGCAGAGCTGGAAGGAGCTATAGTCGGGCACTAAAGTCCATAAGACACTATGAAGCCTGATTTCTATGATGGAACCAGGGTGGTGTGAGAGTCTCTACTGGTTTGGGCAAATGAAACGTCTGTTCAGAAACATTGTGTGCACAGAAGCTCAGAAGGTGCACATAGCCTCGCTATCTTTAAAAGATGTGGCGAGTGAATGGTGGAGTCCACTGGGTTAGCTGATCACCCTAAGCTGAGTTAGGAGATGTTCAAAACTAAGATGACTAACCGCTTCTTCTCAAAGGCTTTGAGAGAGGAGAAGCATAAAGAGTTTCTCCTATCCTAAGAACCATGGGATGAAGGTGAAAGAGCTGGTAGAAAAATTTAATCATCTGTTGCACTATTTTGATGTATCGACGGAGGAAGATAAAATCTGGCACTTCCACGAATGGATGAATTCAGAATTAAAGTCTATGATGTTGCGCCATGGTTGCTCCACTCTTGAGGAGTACATTGACGTAACAATCAAGATGGATTTAGCCATGGAGAATGCAAAGAAGGCTAGAAACAACAGCGACAGAGTGCTGGTAACCAGCACTACAATGGGTTCAAACGTCCGACACCACCGTCTAAATTTTCCAAAGCAGGCAAAGCCAGGACTAATCCATCTCAGTCAATGTCAACGCAGTGCTCTGAGTAGAGTAAGGGTCTGGTTCAATGCTACAATTGTTGGAGCTCCTGGTCATAAGAGCAATGTTTGCATGAAGCCTAGAAGGACCTGTTTTACTTGTGGGAAGGATGGACATGTGCAAACATATTGTCCTAAAAAGAGGCAAGCTGGGGTTGAGTCTCAGCAAGGGTCAGTTAGTTACAACAACCGACCTCAACCAGGACCTGCAAGGATTGCGAATACTGCTATGCAGTCAAACGTTTAGAGCAAGGGAAAAAACTCCAATTGCATCAGGTAGCCAAGGCCAACGATTGTATGAGATGCGCGAGGCTGATGAACCAAATGCTCCAGTTTCTAAAGGTATTATATTCCTAGATTCTACCTCTGTATGCATATTATTTGATTCTGGTGCTACACATTCTTTGTTTTAAAGAGTTGTGTCAATAAGTTAGGCTTGAAGTGAAATGATACATGCAAACCATTCATAATAAATTTTCCAATTCGGAACAGTTGATAGGAACTAGTCGGTTGTCAAGATTCCCAGTGACCCTCCAAGGTCGGGAGTTTGAACTTAATCTGTATTGCCATGGTTCCATACGACATTATTCTCGGGATGGATTGGTTGACACGTCATGAGACGGTAATTGAATTTTGTACAACGACAGTGGAAGTTTCATCTGGGGGCCATCAAGTGTGTAAGCTCAAGGGTCGGAATGACGCCGATAATGGAAACTTGATTAATGCTATGGCAGCGTTTAAGCTACTTCGACAAGGTTGTGTCGGGTATTTGTGTTACTTGGATGTGCCCGAAAAGGATGAAGTTCTGGTTCACGATATTCCTATTGTGCATGAACTTGAGAATGTCTTCCCGGAAGAAATCCCAGGTCTACCCCCTAATCGTGACGTGGAGTTTACTATTGAGTTGGAACCAGTAAAGGCACGGATCTCGAAGGCACCTTATCGAATGGCTCCAATAGAAATGCAAGAACTAAAGAAGCAGCTTGAAGAATTGCTCGAGAAGAGATATATTCGACCAAGTGCATCTCCTTGGGGTGCCCCCATCTTGTTCGTCAAGAAGAAAGATGGATCTTTTAGACTTTGCATCGATTATCGAGAGGTGAACAGAGTCAACATCAAGAACAAGTACCCCTTGCCTAGGATTGATGATCTTCTAGATCAATCACTAGGTGCCAAAGTCTTCTCCAAGATCGATCTGAGATCGGGTTACCATCATCTCAGGATTCATGAGGAGGATATCACAAAGGCTTCATTCCGTCCAAGACTACGAGTTTGTAGTAATGCCATTTGGACTAACGAATGCTCCAGCTGTGGTTAATGGATTTGATGCATAGGTGCTTTAGGCAGTATCTAGACAAATTTGTTGTGGTGTTCATTGACGATATTCCGATCTACTCCCCAAACAAAGGAACACATGAAGAACATCTTCGGATTACCTTATCAATGCTTCCGGAAAATCAGTTGTATGCTTAGTTGTCCAAGTGCGACTTTTGGTTAAAGGAAGTGTCCTTCCTTGGGCATGTGATCAACGAGAAAGGAGTAATGGTTGATCCACAAAAGATTCAAGTTGTGGCTAATTGGAAGCAACTTTAGAATGTTAAAGAAGTGTGTAGTTTCTTGGGACTTGCAGGTTATTACAGACGGTTAGTGGAAAGATTTTCAAAGATCGCCTTGCCCATGACCGATTTACTTCACAAGGTTCATAAGAAGTTCATCTGGGATGAGAGGTGTGAGGCCAGCTTCCAGAAATTGAAAAAGTGTCTCACATCTGCGCCAGTTTTGGTGTTGCCTGGAGGAACTGAAGGGTATGTGGTCTACAATGATGCTCCAAAGCAAGGTTTGGGGATGTGTGCTTATGCATCATGGGAAAGTCACATCATATGCATCTCGACACCTAAAGCCGTATGAGGCAAACTACCCCTACCCATGACCTGGAGTTAGACGTAGTGGTGTTTGCTTTAAAGATCTGGAGACACTATCTCTATGGTGTGCGTTGCCAAATCTTCACTAACCATAAAGCCTAAAGTATGTGTTCACTCAAAAGGAATTGAATATGAGGCAGCGTCGATGGTTAGAGTTACTCAAGGATTACGATATCGAGTTACTCCACCATCCAGGAAAGGCCAACGTTGTAGCTGATGCATTGAGCAGGAAAACGATGCATGAGACTGCTATAGCCTTGCTCACTGCTCAGCCAAAATTACAACATGAATTGTTGAGAAGTGAGACCGAAGTATGGTGCAATCGTGAACAAGGGTATCTGAACATATTGGAGGTTCAGCCGACCTTGTTAGAGCAAATCAAAGAGAAACGGGTTGATGATCTTGTCTTGGTAAAGCTATGCAGCAAAGTCCGAGATGGAAAGGCATCTGGGTTTGTGATACAGGATGATGGATCACTTTGGTTTCAGAATCGCATTTGTGTGCCTGATGTTGTAGAGGTTTGCCAATTGATTTTGAAGGAAGCTCATTCCTCAACATAATCGGTGCATCCAGGCTCAAGTAAGATGTATAAAGACTTGAAGAGGAACTTCTGGTGGCCGAACATGAAGTGGGATGTTGCAGAGTTTGTATCAAGATGTTTGACTTTCCAGAAGGTGAAGGTTGAACACCGTAGACTAGGTCGAGAGTTGCAACCAATTCCGATACCAGTGTGGAAATGGGAAGACATTTCCATGGACTTCGTTACAGAATTGCCTAGAACTCAAGGAAAGAAAGATGTTATCTCGGTGATTATTGATCGAATTACTAAGAGTGCTCACTTCGTCGCTATCAAGTCAACTTGGGGAACTCAAAAGTTGGATGAAGTGTTTCTGCACGAGATAGTACGTCTTCATGGTACTCCGAAAACCATAGTCTCTGACCGAGATGGTCGTTTTATGTCAAGGTTTTGGAAAGAACTGCATAAGTCCATGGGAACCGAGTTGAGATTCAGTACTGATTTTCACCCACAGACGGATGGTCAGTCAGAAAGGACGATTCAGACTCTTGGAAGACATGTTGAGAGCCTATGTCCTTGATCAAACCTCGAGTTAGGAAAGCAGCTTAAGTTTGATTGAATTCACCTACAATAAAAGTTGGCATTCAACCATCAAGATGGCTCCGTTCGAATCCTTGTATGGTCGGAAGTGCAGATCGCCTATTTGTTGGGATGAGAACGTTGAAAAGATTTTGTTGGGTCCCGAGCTTGTGGAAAGGACTGCCTCAGATGTCGCGTTAATCAGGCAATGAATGCTCACAACCCAGAGTAGACAGAAGTCCTATGCAAACTTAAAGCGTAGAATGGTTGATTTCGAAGTTGGTGACAAGGTATTCGTGCGAGTATCCCCCTCAAAGAGAGTGTTCAGATTCGGGAAGCACGGGAAGCTTAATCCTTGCTATGTTGGACCATTCGAAATCCTTGATCGAGTTGGATCGTTGGCTTATCGTCTAGCAGTACCACCTTCTGTACACCTAGTGCTTAATGTCTTCCATGTGTCTCTACTGAGGAAGTACGTGCCAGATGACTCTCAGGTTCTCAATTATGATGACATTGAGATTCAAGAGAATGGAACATACTAGGAGAGACATGTTCATATACTGGAACGAAGGGACAAGAAATTGCGTTGCAAGATGGTTCCGCTCGTCAGAATTTTGTGGTCCAAGTCCGGATCCGAAAAGTGACTTGGGAAACCCGGGAGACCAAAGCCGATATGCGTAGTCGTTATCCTAAATTGTTTTTCAGCATAGTTTAGAGTCGAAACTTTTCTTGAAGGGAGAGTGATGTAATAACCCCTACCTTTTTCCGCATTTCCTTCCTATCTTTTGGACCTAGTCTCCTTTCGGTCGAGTTTCGGGGTCAAAATTTTTCTTAAGGGGGTAGTATTGTAATACCCCTCTCTTTTATACCTTAATAATTAAGTTGATACTTAATCGAGTATAAATTAAACTTTAATTATATTTTCAAGGAATTTTCTTACCTTTAAAAACCTTGAAAAAACCTATAATTAAAGTAAAAGTTGAAATTATCCTACAAGGGTAATTTATTTTCATATTTGACAAAGCTATGGTAAATCACTATCTTCATCATTTCCATCAACTATTTGTAGGTCTCCTCATCTCCTCATAGACCAACTATTGTAGCCTCTTCTTTGTCTTTTCCATGTGAGAGTTAATTCATTCTTATCTCTTCATCATGCACCTTCATCATCACCATTTTTCAATAAATAGGGAGCTTCTTCCTCACTTTCACTCTTAACCCGAATCTGAAATCCTCCCAGCTACTCAAGTTCGAGACTTTATTTACTTATTTTGACCACAAATTTGAATTCATCATACTCAAATTAGTGGAGTTTGACTCTTAAATCATTCAATTCCGCTTCCAAGCAATATCAATTCAACTCCGAAGATTGTATGTCCTCCTTACACTCTGATTTTTCGGTCACTTCTGTTTTTCTGTATTTATGAACTTGTCGCCCATAGTTTTCTGAGATTATTGAGTCTACATTGTAGTTCGACTCGATAAGAATCCAAATACACCAGTGTCGTCCAGTTTCGTCGTCATTTTACCCCTGAACGAGATATTCAAAGTTCATTGCGCAGCCCAGCCTCTAATTTCCGGCATGAACAGTGAGTGTTCAAGATTTTCCATTTTAATGAGTCTATAGTTCATATTTTCTTGATTTTCTTGATGCTAAGTTGTATTTTGTTTCGATACGAAGCCAACGATACCAACAACGTCTATTTTCGTTATCATTTGATCCCTAAACGAGTTCTTCGAAGTTCATTACGCAGTTCAGCAACTGTATTGGCGTGACCAGTAAGTGCTCACGGTCTTCGCCTTTTCTATAGGATACAATTCATCTTTTATGTATTTTCTTGACTCTAATTTGTATTTCATTTCGATACAAAGCCAATGATACCAACCATGTCCGATTCCGTCTTCGTTTGAGCTTTGAACGAGTAGTTCCAACCTAGTTGTGCACCAACATCTGTTCTACCGAGTTACATTCGGTTCTTGGAATCAAGCCGGAACCTTATCCCCATTAGATCTATATCAACATCTTCTGATCTAAGGCAAGCGGCGGTTCTCTCTTGCTTATCTATTGTTTTTATTCCATATTTCTCTTAATTAGCATGAATCGGTTTTTATATTAAGTTGGGATAAAATATTATCTCTTGTGTGGTGGGAACTTCAATAACCTAAAATAAATGTTGTTTAGGTTGTATGCATATAGAGGTTATACTATATATATATGTATGTATGTGTGATTATATTATTATCTTAGGGTGATAGATGGACTTTGTTGTGGATATATTATATAGTTAGAACGAGTATTCATAGGAACACTATGTACCTCGCGAGGTCTAGTTGTTTCTTTATAACTCAGTATTAGGAGGATGTGTCCTAATATCTTTTGGTCATGATCGTACCCTTATATGTAGATATAAGTGGTGGTGCACTTAGCCAGTGCCGACAATCGGGATTAGTCCCTTTGTTCTTATTGCAAGACATCATTAAAAGCTTCAACTTGAATGTACGTTTTGAGAAGTAAAGAAGATAAGTGTTATTATGCACATAATAAATAAACCTCCGGGCGATTAGTACAACTTGGAAAATTGCCTGGCCTCCTGGTTAAGTAAGTCATCTTTCCAATCTGAATTCGCACAACACGTATGCGGTGAGGTTGGTCGTTGACCCAATTATTCATGGGAGGTTGTTTCATCAAACCATTGTTGGTTATTATCTAAAATGTTCCCATAAAAATATATATATATTCAAATATAATTCCTATAAGAATCAATTCCCTTGGAGTCTTCTCTTGTTATAAATATTTCCCATAAGACTCAATTCCCTTGGAGTCTTCTCTTGTTATAAATAATTCCCATAAGACTCAATTTCTTTGGAGTCTTCTCTTGTTATATATATACATATCTTTTCCTAATTCGGTGGAAGTATCGAAGTTTCCTCGGCTATCGGCTTTCATTCGAGAATCGGTGAGTTTTAACTTGATACGACCACAAAGAGCATCATATAAATCCCATTTCCATAGTCTTTCATTAGACTAACCGATCGTTATTTTCCTTGCATGGTTGGCTGGTGTCATCCGTCTACATACGACACATCAGGTGGTGCTCCCTAGGTGTGAAGAAGAAATCCCAATAGTTGGCAGTTAATGTTTCAAGTTCATGTTATCAAGGTTGAAAACCCTGATGTTGATCAAGTTATATATATAATTGTTATTTTTACAAGTCTTCCGTTGATGTAATTTGTATTACAATTTCACATTGTTCTGATTTTCCGCATTATTATGTAAGACTTTGATATTATATATATATGTGTTATGTTTCAATGATATATAAGCCTGGGTGATTTTGGACGTGAGAGTCTAAAGTCATCGCCGGTAATATTCCCATGTGAATTGGGGAAGTTACAACTGCACCACCTTTAGGATACCACATACAAAGGTTGCCTGAGCCTTTAAGGTATCGAAGTATCCTTTTGATGTTGATGAGGTGACTGGCTCAAGGGTCGCTTTGAGCTCTGGCACACAAGCTCACTGCAAACACTATATCTGGAGTGAGTTTCACGCTTCCAATGACCTAATCCTTCCTTGTTTCTTATCTCCGAAGGAAATGATACCTCCTTCGCTATGTTGAAACGAGAGAAAGAAATGTGGGTCGTCCATCATATGACACGAAAAACCACTATCAATGAACCATTTTCTCTTCGCTTCAACCTGCATTTAAGAAGAATTAATGTTTGGGAACCCATCGAAGCTTAGGCTTTGTGGGAGGATTAATAGAAGCACCACCTAATATAGAGTTCCTAGGTCTAGCTTTAGTGGAAGGTGCAATAGGTTGATAGTAAGAAGGGTCATTCAAATCTAAGATTTGATTAGCCTTAGATTTGTATGCAACATGGGTTTTGTTCTTAAGCGCCCTTTTACTTTCACACTATTGCACCATATGATCATTTTTACCACAGTGAGTACAGTATAGATTGTATCTCACATAGCCGTACTTGCCCTTTCCTGGGCAAAATGGAGCTTTCTTCTCAAGCTTATCATGCTGAGATTTAGGATTCTTGGCTTGCTTTAGATGTAGCTCGTGTACTTTTTCCCCATGCAACCATCTTTTGTTTTCTTTGGGGTTCTCTTCAAGAGTCTTCATCTTTTTTTCAAGATATTCATTCTTACTTTTGCAAGATTGAAGTTCTTTAGACAATGAATTGATCTTTGCAGTCAATTCAATGGTAAGAGGAATATCTTTTGAACAAGATGGAGATTCTTCAGGAGAAGGGCCTAGCTTTAACAAAGACTGTTTGATTCACAGTCTTTTCTTCGATAGACTGGGTTAGTTTGTCGAGCTTATCCATTATTGTGTCAAGATGGCTTGAAATATTTGAATCACAAGGTTGCTTAATGCCTTTGCCTTTACATTGTTCACAAAACTTTGTAAGGACAACGGTTTCAGCGTGTAGCTTCTTGGATAATTCGACGGTTTCAGCTCGAAGTTCACTGATTTCCTCAATGTACTCGTTATCTTGAGACATAAGGGTGTCTTTATCTCCAAGCAACCCTTGAAGCAAGTTAATCAATTCCTCTTTAGGTAAAAGATTAAGTTTGATAGAGGATACCTTCATTGGCTTGTTATTGTCTGAGTCCTCCATCGCCATTAGACATTTGTCTTGCTTGTTCTCACCTACATCGAGCTCGTCGTCAGAGTTGCCCCATGCGGTGAAGAAGGCTTTCTTTGGCTCAGTGTTGCTTGTGCTCGCAACTACTTTTGGGTTGGTGCAGGTCTTGGCTAGGTGACCTTTTTGCTGACAATTATAGCAAACAAAGTTGCTAAGGTCCCTTTTGGCGAGTTGCTCTTTCTTGAAGTACCATTTATTCTTCACGAACTTCTTGAGCATTTTGGTCATCCTTGCAACTTCAGCGTCTTCTTCATCTTCAACGCTAGTCTCGCTATCCATTTTGGTCATCCTTGCAACTTCAGCGTCTTCTTCAACTGAATTCCAGAGCGAGCTTGACCACTTGCATGTATTACTCCACGTGTGCGGTGGATCTCGCTGTTTGCTTTGCAAGTTGCACTCTGTTGAGCTTGGCATTTAAAACGTGTGCTATATCAGAAACCTTCCAAAACGTTTTATTTGTCGTTTCCCTCTTCTGACTTAACTTCAGCTCGTTATCGCGCTTCTTCTCACACTGTATACTTCAGCGTGACTATCTCGCTGGTTCATTGTCCTTCAGAACTCTTAAGCTACACCTTAAAGCTTCATAAATACTTTAAGCGAAACTTGTACAATATTAACTAGACTCTTATATAGTCAACTAAATCCTGTAAATACTATACATTCATTAAATCTATTAAATACTAAGATTACAATCATCGAATTTTAAAAAATTAAATTAAGCTAAGACTTAGCTGAACTACACTAATATTTAGATGGTATATCCTAGCTCATCGTTTGGATGTTTTCTCACCAATCAACCTCGAATACTTTAGACAGCAAATCAATTTATTTATTATGAACAACTAGAAAGCTTATATGCTAAAAAAGTATACATCGTTTTTATGTGATGGGATTACAATTTACAGACAAGAGATACATTAACAAAAAGCCCTTTTACTTCTAAAATAAGGGAGATCCTAAATCTATTATTATCTTATTTATTAGATCAAACTTTTAAGTTTAAACTATAATTTTTTTTAGCCAAATGATTTTCAAATTTCAACCCAAAATAGGTTTTTTGCCCTTAGAAATTCCACCCGAAAAATTAAATTTTGTCAAATTCACGAAATAACCTAAAGACTTGAATATTTTTCATGGTAATTATAAGTGTGAGATTTATCTCGAACTATTCATCAGGCCCTCGAATATCAAAAAAAAAAATCATAAAATGTTGATATTTTATGAACTCTATATTCAAAATATCCAGAATTTAGAAACTCAACTCATCAAATTACTGAATTTAGTAGTGTAGATACGAAGAGACTCGATAAGACTGTAATAAAAACTCTCAATTTAAACAAATTAGAGACATCTAGATATTTATTTAAAAATACTACAAATTCAGGATTGATTACGAGAAAGATTATGTAAAATCATTGACCATTGCAGAGAATCACATGATTATTAGGCGGATTCCCCTTTATTTTACAAACTCATTGTTCTTCCAATAATTAAAAAAATAAAATTGCATCATACTCTTCCTTTTCTCTATTAGAGCATTTCATATACTTTTAAGTAGGGGTGTTTATAATTTGATCCATCCGATTCGAAAATATTCGTATCCTATGAAATATTATCCGAATTTGATCCGATATATTTTATCGAGTAGCGGATACAGGTCATGATCCGCCGAATATCCAAGGGTATGCTTTTATACTATAATCAGATATTTAGGATTTCTGAGACTGATTTCCAATCTGAAGTTTTTAAACCGGATATCCGGGATTCCCAGATACGGAAACAGATACCATTTTTGAACATTTCATTGCCTCGGCTCCTCTAGAAAGGCATTCAAGCTTCAGAAATACGAATATCGAATCTAATAAACGGATATCCGTTCATCAACTCCTCTACTTGTAAGGAACAATCACGCACTAGCGTTTTTCTGGACTTTAACCAGTGTGAGCTTCAAGCCATATGGGTACAGTCATCTCCTTGGAGAGAGCGTTCGACAACCTACATTCATCTAGATGAATGTACCTAAAATTAGATGAAAAGAGGATAATTTGTGTTTTTTTCATCTACCTCCTTGTCGAACAACTGCTTTGTCCCAAAAATTCATCTAGATGAATTTAAGAGCTCAATTTATCTAGCTTATCAAGTTTTCATGAGATGAATCTAAACAAAGTTCATCTTCATATTGGAGATTAATTGGAAAATTCATCTACGAACTTTCATCTAGATGAAAAATAAAATTCATCTAACATTGCCGAACGGAAGAGTCTTTAATCCTCTTGTCTAACAGAAAATTTGAAACTCTGAATCATTTACTTAGCTGATGTTTGTCCAAGATCACAACAAGAGACATATACAACGCCAATTACTTCTTCAATTTCATTGACCAACATGTTACAATCTCAATCTCATCAGCCCACTCAAAAAATCACTACTACCTTACCAAATAAACTACAACAAACAAAATGATCAAGAACATAATCCAAAAAAACACCACCTCCAATCTCAATAAGAAAACTCATGTCCCCTAACCGAAATATACTTCTTAACCCAAATTGCAACATCCTCAGCACAAGCCTGAGCCTGCGGGGTCTTAAGCAGAATATCAAGCGTCGCAAACTCATGAACAGAATCTTTATACTCCAAAACCGGTGCATCAACGTTCTCCCTCCTCAACGCCTCTGAGTAATGAATAGCTCGATCCCTCATCCAATCGTGCTCTGCCACCACCGTCAGTGTCGGCGGCATAAGCTTCAAGGGCGGGCCCGCACCGGGTAGGAGAGGGTTGGCGGCTCGGTGGTCGAGGCTGAAGTCGTGGTCGGGTAAGAGAAGCTTCCATGCGAGTAGAGATGTGGGTTTGTCGTAGAAGTATGAGTTGGATAGGGTTGTTTCGGATTGAGTCGGGATTGTGCCCATGAAGAATGGGTAGAGTAGTATTTGGGCTACTACTTTTAATGGGCTTAAGTGTCTTGATTCTTCGATTGATTTACGAGCTATGTAGTCGGCGATGTTTGATCCACAGCTTACTCCAAGAAGAGCACATCTGTGAGCTTAGATAATAACTTGATCAGTTTAGTGTTTGGTTCGGTCTATTTGGTTTTTGTACATGCATATATTGGTACTTAGAGTGTGTTTGGCAAGGAAAAGAAAGTAAGGATTAATGGATTTTTTATTGTAAGTCTATTATCTAGAAAAATATTTTGAAACAAGATTATAATATCATTATAATAGACTTTTATTCTTAAATTTTGACATGTGATACGAAGTTCTAAATGTACTTATTTCAATTTATACCATTATAATTGATAGTAACATTCAAACGATCCTTAGTGTTTCAGAAAGAAAACACGGTGCAAATGTACTATTTTTTTACAAGAGTAGTGTTTCAAACTATTTTTTTCAATGCTACTTTCATTAGTGTTTATACTGCTACCGTCTGTCAAACACTACTGTGTCAGATAGAGTCTTAATACAAATCTAGGCTTATCATTCACTGCTTTATATCCAGACCATTTACGATGAAACCTCAGTCCATAGTTCTTGAGTAGCTAGAAACTAGAAAGAACTCTTTGATCTGCTAATCTCACCTATGCGAACTCACATGGATGAGTGATACCATACTAGAAGATTGGCTTCTTTGCACAATATGAATTGAAGTGATCTCCAATCCTAATCCTAATACTAGCCAGAATGCCATAGCAACTAGCAATCTATTGAAGGCTTCACTCGTGAAAGAAAATGCTCCAAGTTTTAGCCAAAAAAGTGCTCTTATCAAAACTGTTCTGTTTGTACTTTATAGTTTCTACCATTGAAAATGTGAGGTTTGTCAACAAAAGCTGAAATGTTTGTATCTTACAAGATCAACCAAAACAAATACTTCGTCCGATTCATAATAAGTGCCCTTTTAAGAAACTCAATTATTTTCAACTTAATATGTTGTTTTAACTAGTAATTAATTATACTCCATTTTCTTAGAAGAAGTTTCCAATGCGGATTATATATCATGTGCGGACTCATTACAGTAACGCACTACCGGTGCACAACCAAGTACACTTGTTAGGGCACTGCCAGCCCGCACGTGATATATGGTCCGCACCTGATAAGCTCTCTCATTTTTTTATTTGCTTTTCGTTTTAATCACATATTACTTATTTTCTTCTCTCTTACTTTCTCGTCTATCATCCAATCAAAACTTTTAATCCTCTTATATTTACACTCCTCTCTCATCTTCAAAGTAATATTATTGTGTGCTAAAAAATTATATTTTTATTTCTGTTTTTTGTTTCGTACAAAACAACACTTAGTTTATGTATTTTTTCCTTCTAAAACAACACTTCATATAAATCGGAGGGGTAGTACAAAGACAATTTCACATGTAAATATGTAATCATATGAAGCATATAATATTGCACCAAACAAATCAGTCGAAGGAACCTTCATACTGCACCAATCTCTGATAGGTAATGAGGAAGGTTCCGGTAAAGACATTCTTAAGGTGTGAAATGAAACTAAAATTATATGTGAACATTATTATCTTATATGTAAACTTAGAGTGCTCATCTATGAACCTAAAATATTGTACCAGGATTATTGCAACGGTTTTAAAACTAATACAATGTTTGATCGCATTGATCATTCTACGTATATTAATGTGCACATATAAATTTTATTTCATTTCACATATTTATATTTTTATCTGATACTAATCCGATAATGCTATTGCCCGCGAATAATCTGATACTAGGAATAAAGGGTGTGAAACATAAAAGTACGATTTTGTTGTTTGACCAAAAAAAGAATGATTATGTAATATGATCGATTAGGAACTAACCTGGAAGGATCACCATGAGCAGCTAACCATGGCTCCACCATTGACGCCCCAAAGGTTTCCTTGACAATCTGCCTACGCGGGTCCACCTTCTTCCCCTCGCCGCCGCCCCTCGCTTTTACAACTAACGATTTGCTACACTCCGCCAGATTCGCCTGCTTGGCGAGCCAATTCAACACCTTCCATCCGTCCTCAAACGCCGCCGGATACCTACTCTCCGGTGCCAGCCTATATCCCACCGCCACTACAATCGCGTCGCACAGTTTAGCGATTCTCCGGCAGAAGAAATCGTTCGCTACCGAATCGTTGCTCCCGCTCACGAAACCCCCTCCGTGGAATTGCACTATCACCGGCAGTTTCCGGAATTGATTCCTCTTCTTCTCTATCGACGGCAAGTACCCCCTATAAGCCCCGGAATCGCAGCCGGCGTTGGAGTTGGGGCTAATATGATTGGATGAGAGAGCGGAGTCAGGAAGGAAGATTCGAACGGTGAGGGAACTGAAGGCGTCGATGTGGATATCCTTCGTAGCGACTCCGTCGGTGAAAACGGGGTTGGCGGAGGCGACTGTTTCCTCCGGCCGAGTGGAAATCCCGAAGGAGTCGGGTTTGCAGTTGGAATTCTCATCCGACAAGCTCTGAATCCGATTGTGAAGACTGTGTTTTAGCCGTAACTTGAACAGCACACTATAAAGCTTTACGGTGACACTAGGCATTGTCTCTAGATCGATCCCTGGCTGCCTGATCAACAATGGCAGTCCAATTGACTTTAAGAATCCTACGTGTTTGGTGGTTTGGTCTTCAGGTGATGGAGGTCTGATATAGGAAGAGAGAGAAATGGCCGGCGTGACAGCCATAGATTCTTGTATATACGTGCTGTCGACGACGGCAATGCCTTCCGTTGGGCATGATTTACCTTCTTGTCTAGAAAGCATAGATTCTTGTATATACGTGTTGGATGAGAACTAGTGATTAGGGGTTCATAATTATCCTATTTAAGTGATCCGCTTCGATTCGAAAATATCCATATCCGATGAAATATTATCTGAATTCGATCAGATCCGGTATATTTTACCGGATAACAAATATGGATATAGATCGGAGTTTGGTATCCACCAGATATCCGGATGAAATATGCTTTTATAATATAATATTAAAAATATGAGTAAGGTTTTAGTGAGAAAATATTTTACTTGTGAGAAAATGAGAATGAATACTAGTCATTGGATATTTTCAAATTCAATGAGTATGATTGATCTCATAGTCAATGGTCAAAGATCAACGGTCAACACGGTCAAAAGTTCATGGTCAACGGTCAACCAGTTGAAAAAAAAAGCGAGCCCAATTTTTTTTTTACTGAGCGCAACATTTTTTTCCGAGAATGTGCAACATTTTTTATGCAAATGTGCTATAACATCTACGCAAATGTGCAACAAAAATCTATAGAAATGTGTATAATAATGTAAGTAGTTTAAGTTGATTTTTTGGTTAATTAATTGTGCATCAGTTTTCTATACATGTGCAAGATATTCCGCATAAATGTGTAAGATTTTATAAGTAACTGTGAGGGATCGTATGAATAAAGTGTAATATTTTAAAAGTAATTGTGCGAGATTGTATGAATAAACGTGCATGGTATTATCAGTAAATATGCATTAGAATGTGATTAGGTTTACTTGATTTCCTATAAAAGTAAATGTGCATTGAAATATCATTATTGTGTGAGGTTCTCTTACAAAATATGCAATGTTTTTGTTAATAATGTGGAAGCCTAATGAATTTGGTTTGTTGTAGATGTGCATCAAATTTCAACCAAAAAAAGATGTGCATCAAATATACATAACTTTTCTACACATGTGCAAGATATTCCTATCCAAATGTGCAAAGTTTCATGAGTAATCTTGCAAGATTGTTTGAGTATATGTGCAGAGTATTATAAGTAAATGTACAATGTTGTTATGATTAAATGTGATTGAAAACTTAAATATATAACCTTCTTAGTCATATGTGCATCGGTTTCATATATATGTGCTAGATCTTCTTAGTAAATGTACATATAAATGCTAATAATAATGCAAAATGTTTAAAATATTATCATTTAAATATAATACAAAATACTTATAATTTTGTTGCACTCATGTTCAAATCATTGCACAATTTAGTAAAAAATATTGCACATTTAAGAACAAGATATATTTTAGCTTTACAAATCTCATACAGTATATTTGCAAATTTATAGCACATTCTAGTATAAATGTATCGCACATTTTGAGCAAAGATGTTGCACATTTCGTGTGAAAAAAAATCTCCCTTTAAAAAATAAATTTTTGGGCTCTAAAAAAAACTGAGATCAACGACGGTCAAAGTTGGTCAATGATGTTGACTTAGTCAACTCATGTTAAAATGAGGTCGAATCTTAGTCATTGGATTTAATCCAATGTCTAATATTCATTTTCATTTCTCACACAAGTGAAAACTTTCTCACATGATTTTTATCCTTACTAGACTTTGTAAATATTTTGTTGTGTTTATTTACGTTGTTGATTTTTGTATGTTAACTACGCTATAAAAAATATTATTTTTAGATTGAGCATGTTCTTATATATACTTGAAAAGTTAAAATTTTTATCAAAAAATCTAAACTTAATGTTTTTTTAATTCCATACATATATGAATGGTTACCTGTACAAAGTATGAAAAGTTTGACTAGATTTCACTTTCCAAAGTTGCAATTATCCATTACAAGGAATTCCCTTCTTCTAGATAAATGCTCAACTCCCAAGTAGGCTTACAAAGTTGATTGTGCTCAAATGCTTTCTGAGTCGTCTTAGACTTTGCGATTAGTGTTTTTCTCAAAAATTTGTGAGACTCTTTACATACAAAGAAAAAGGTTTACTTGTTACTAACTACAAAAACAAAACGGTCCCTCCGTAACCAATCATTCATAATATCAAATAAATCATTTTCGTCTTTGCTAACTTTACCAAGAGCTATAGTCATAGTGATCCTCCTATTCAACTATTTCAATCATTTTCGAACACTCCATATCGCGGAGTCTGAGTATTCAATCCTCTATGTCTTATTTGTCTCGTACATCGACTCTTACAATGGGGTTCGAAAAGAATTTTTAGCGATTCATAAGTTGACTTTATCTTGAAAGTAAATCCCTAACCTCAATTAAATTATTATTTAATTGTATATATATTCAGATATCCGAGACCTCCAGATACGGATATCATAAATAATAATTTTAAATACGGATATCCGTTCTGATTAACCGAATATCCGTCCATGAACCTCACATGGGATTAGGATTAGTGATTGCAAAACAATTAAGGAAAATTTCCATATATTACTGCACTAACATAAACAAGTTTACAATAAGCAAGAACCATTCACCAATAATCCCCACACGAACAAGAACCACCAACAAAATGATGAAACCGATTACGATCCCTAACAACAATCTTCCTCCCACTAATCTTCGAAATCAACTTACTCACCTCATGACAATCACTACAAACCCTCAAATTCTTCACAATCCTAATCGTACTCCCCGGCTCAGTACTAATCAACCCAAACGCAATCGCAAGCCTCTCACTATGAACACCAACCGACCGTTCCTTCTCCATCTCCCCAAGATCCTGCAACACAACCCCCGTCTGTGTCTTATACCCACAACCCTTCAACCACCCATTAATCTCCTCAAGCATCACATAAATCTCTCTACTCTTCGGATGTCTCATATCTCCGGCCAAGAACTCATGAACCTTGTTCTCTACTTCAATGGAGCTACACCCCGGCTCCTTCTCTATACCCTTTTCTTTCATCATCGCCCTAACTCTCGCTACCCCATCCCAATTCCCTGTCGACGCGTATATATTCGAGAGGAGAATATAACTCCCCGAGTTCGCGAGATTGTTCTTAACCAAAAACTCTCCTATCTCCTCTCCTAAGATGAAATCTCCATGGAGTTTGCATGCACCGAGTAATGTCCCCCATAGAACCAGATCAGGGTCCATTTTCATGTTCTTGATGAGATCGTACGCTTCTTGTAAATGTCCTGCGCGCGCGAGGATATTGACCATGCATCCATAGTGCTCGATTTTTGGAGTTAAGGAATAGTTTTCTGTCATTGAGTTGAAGAAATTTCGTCCTTCTGAAACTAGCCCTGCATGGGCGCACGCGTTTAGGACGCCTATGAAGGTGATGTCGGTGGGTTTGAGTCCGATTTCACACATGTGGTTGAATAGGGTTAATGCCTTTTGGCTGAATCCGTGCATTGAGTAACCTACGATCATTGAGTTCCATGCGATGACGTCTTTGGAAGTGATGGAATCGAAGACTGTTTTCGCGTTTTCTAGGCTGCCGCATTTGGTGTACATGTCGATGAGGGCGGTGGCTAAGTGGATAGTTATGGGGAGATGGTTGTTTACGAGGTATGAATGAACCCATTTTCCTAACTCGAGGGCACCGAGTTGGCCGCAAGCGGATAGAACGGGGAGGAGAGTGACGTCGTTGGTGTTAGTTTGGTCTTTAACATTTGTCTGAAGAGTAATAATGATTGATTTGGATCGCCGTGTTGGGAGTAGCCGTCGATCATTACGTTCCAAGAGACTACGTCTCGTTCAGGCATTTGATCGAACAGGTCACGCGCAGACTTCAGGTAGCCGTGTTTGGCGTAGCAAGCTAACATGGCTGTGAGAGATATCACGCTCCGTTCGGGCATTGTGTTGAATAGCTTCTGGGCGGAGACTACATCACCGGTTCGCGCGTATACGTCTAGAAGGGCTGTCCGAACAAACATATCGCTGTCGAAACCGTACTTTACAGCTTGCGAATGAAGGACCCTTCCTGGATCGAGAGGGCAGCCTTTTAAAATGGAAGAGAAGGTGAAAGGGTTGGGCTCAATGCCTTCGGTCAACATCTGAACATAGAAGAGCAGTGCTTGGTCGTAGAAGCCGCGGATGATGTGAGCGTGGATGATGGAGGTGTAGAAGAAGACGTTGCGATTAGAGGTGCGGGCGAAGAGGGCGGAAGAGTGTTCAAGGTAACCGAGTGAAGAGTATGATTTCTGGAGCTTGAAGTTGAGAATTTGGTGGTTCTCGTGGCCGTGGCGGAGTATAGCGGCGTGGATTTGGAGGAGTTGGGAGACTGATTTGCAGCTGTCGATTAGAGAAGCAAGCTGCTCTGGTTGCCGGAGATTCAGACGGGGCGCGGAAGTACGGTTTATCACGCTTACAGCCGGCGCCGGCGGAGTTTGGGAGAAAGGGGAAGTAGTCGACATGGCTTGCCTTCACCGGCGCCGGAGAGACCGGTGGAGAAATGGACAGTTGAAAGACAAAATGGATGTGCCACGTCACTCTATCCAAAAGGCCCATCAATTCAGGCCCAATAGAAAATGGGCTACGTTCTCGGCCCAGATTAGCGAATTTCTGGAGAGTGGAATCGAGTTTGCAGAGGGAGAGAGCAAAGCGAAGAAGAACAAAGGGGATTATGCTGATGTGTTTATGCTGATGAGCTTCAGCTCTTCACCGACTTCGAAGCGCAGTAGATTGATCAATTCTGATTCCATGGACGCCGAGACTGCTAAGGTGAAATTCTTTTCTTTCGGTCGAATCATATCACCTTTACATGATGCAGTCGGCTGTAATGTATAACTTAGGGTTTGTTATGGTGAAGAAATAGTGTGTTTCTTTCTCGTTTCGATCGTTGAACTTCTATGTGACTTTGTCTCTGTTAGAAGCTTTCTCTAGGGTAGATGTGATCGATTCGAATTCAATTTTAAGTCGCATTTATCAAAAAATGTACTCCTCGGATTCTGTTCTTTCTCCTCCTTCCTTGTCCCTGGATCAACTGCAGTTACTACTAGCAGTTATTATTCTCATTGATGATAAGAAAACAAGGGGTAGAGATTACCTAATTAGCAAATGTTTATGATTTTTCTGGTGGGTTTCAAATCCCTTAAAGTCTGAAGATATCTGTAGGTTAAGCTTCTAGCTGCTAAAGAACAATATGGAAGAGAAGTCAGAGTTTTTGAGACATATGGAACTTCTCAATCTCCCACTGAAACAACAGATACTGGTAAGAGCAATTTTTTTCTGCATTGCTGGATTTCTCATTTTTAACAAGGACCATTATATACTTTCCTTTTTTGGATGTATTATCCACATGAACTCATTGTTTACCTATCTTTTCCTCCCAGAGGAGTCTGATGACTTTTACGAGTTCAAACCAGAGGATTATTATCGTATGTTGGCAACGAAAAAGGATGGTAAGTCAATGAAAACCATGGTTTGCTACATCTCTGCTGTCATTGTATACAGTTTTAATCACTCTCTTTAATAATCGTATCAGCATGCTATCTATAGAAGAATTTGGCTTAATGACATACTTTTCCTGATTAGATAAATACCTAAAGACACGCAAGATTAGAGATGCTGAAGTGGCTGCTCGACGATCTAGATATACAAAGGTAGAGTCTATAATCTTTTTTTTTTCCAGCCTTTTTTGTGTTGGACTAATTTTCCTCTTTGTTTGACTACCTCAAGGCTGTCATCAGGGTGCGATTTCCCGATAATCACACTTTAGAGGCAACATTTCACCCATCTGAAACAATTCAAAACCTTGTTGATCTTCTGAAGAAAGTGGTCGCCTCTCCAGAATTACCGTTTTATTTATGTATAACAGCTCCATTATCTACTTTACTTTGTTAAATCTTGTTTGGAGAGTAAATACATATTACCTTTTCTTACTTGTTCAGATACCACTCCTCCAAAGATGCAAATTAAGGACGTAACCCAAGATTTTTTCTCTGCTGGTTTTGTTCCTGGCGCAATCGTCTATTTTTCATATGATGTGCCTAAAGGTATGTCTAAATAGCGATATTTTTATTTATTTTTATCGAAATGGTGTATTGAAGTGAGAAATTATGTAGATGAAGAAGCTCATTCAGGTCCTTTTCTTGGAGAAGAAATCATGCTGCTGAAAGGTCTAGATTTTGTACCTGAACCTGTCAATCCTGAACCGGAATCTGAATCTATTAATCCGGTTACTCCAACTGTTGAGCATCGCAAACCAACCGAAAAGAAAGCTGTGAAGCCGAAATGGATGAAGATGTGATAAAAGGTTAGCATGAGATTTATGCTGTGAAATGATCTTACCTTCTGACTTGTAAATGGCTACCTTATGCTATATTTTTCAAGCTGACAGAAAATGTAACTTATGGTACAACTTGCAGACATGTGAAATTTTGTAAGGATTGTTTACATACGATTTGTTACATTACCTGCATTCTGTTTATTGGTTGATCAATTATCAAGCTGGGCAATTTTCTACAACCCAGTCTAGTATTCCCTTCGTGTCTTTTTATTTTTCTTATTTCTTTCTTACACGTTTTTCGAATCGTGTTTTTTATGGTAAATATTTTTGAAATAAAGTTTATAAAAATTATAAAATGTATATCTTGTTAAAGTACTCGTCGAGACGAGTAAAATAAGACCAAACATGACTATGTTTTTTCATATATATCGAGAGAAATCGAGAAGATTCTATCAAGATGTGAATAGTGAATAAAAATGAAATGAGAAGAATAAAAAGGGACGGAGGGAGTAATTTTTTTGGGTGATTATGTTAAAATGCAGATGACCGATTTCTATGAGTTATCTTGTTAACTAAACATGGATGGGCATTTATTTTTGTTGAATAGGTGGAGTAACCCATTTATCAGTAGATGATATTTAATGCTTTGAAATACTCCCTCTGTCCCAAATTGTTTGAACAATTTGAAGTAAAGTACACAAATTAAGGAGCATTAAATGAGGAGAGAGGTATGGAAATGTGGGGGATTAAATTAATCTCAGCCAATCAAATTGAAGCATTGAATTTTTTGTATCCAATGGGAACACAGTATAATTGTGCCTAGGATAACCAACATGGCATTAAATTGTTCTTACAAATTTACCCCTGTGTACTTATATCATCTTCAACAACCCATATTCCCTCTATCTTAACTGCCATTGTAAGTGAAAAAATAGAGAATATTCAGAGTGAAAACAGAGCATTAGGGGGGGGGGGGACTTTTTATGGAGGTATGGCTTCATCATTTTTAGATTTAAATGAGCTGCCAGCATGTGATGAAGAATACAGTTTATCACAGCATACAACTGGGAGTGGGGACCAACCAACAGAAGCTGTGGCAAACTCATCTGAACAGAATAATGAAGACAACCATGAAACACAACAGTTACATCATCAGCCAAACTTCAGGCTAAACAACAAGCAACGTATGCAGGTATTGAACACTATTCTCTCAAAATCTCAGGGGGGAAGTTATCACATGGTGCAATAAAGCAAATATCAGAAGAATTAAATCTGTCAAAAAGAGTAATTGGAAGGATCTGGGCAACAGCTAAGCAACAACAAGCAGAGGGACAGAGTTTCAATGTGAACAACAAGTTCAAAAACTGTGGGAGAAAACGAATCCAAGTTTCTCAAGAAGACATTATGAGTTTAAGCATGGGGGACAGAACATGCCTGAGGGATCTAGCAAGCAAGTTAGCAATTTCAAAGAGCACATGTCACAGAATGACCAAGGCGGGAGTCATAAAGCCACACACAAATTCCCTACATCCAGGCCTATCACCGGAGCACAAATTAACAAGACTGAGGTGGGTGCTCAGCTTGTTGCAGGGCAACACATTACAAGAAAAGAGTCAGTACTACCCTATATATAACGTCGTCCACTTGGATGAGAAGTGGTTCTATCTCACAAAAAAGAGCACCAGAGTCTACCTAGCACAAAATGAGAAAGGCAAGTATAGAGCAGCCAGTTCAAGCAAATTCATCCCTAAGGTAATGTTTACAGCTTGCGTTGCTAGACCTAGGTTCAATGCACAGGGGGAATGCATATTTGATGGGAAGATTGGAATCTTTCCATTCACATACAAAGAGCCAGCCAAAAGGAGTTCAAAGAACAGAAGCAAGGGGACAGTTGTAACAAAGCTAGTGGACAGAGTCAACCAGAAAGTAACTAGAGCTATGCTAATTGAACAAATTCTACCAGCCATTAGAGCAAAATGGCCTACTGATGGGATTCACAGAACAATTTTCATCCAACAAGACAATGCAAGGGCACATATCACTCAGTAAGACAAGGAATGGCAAAACATTTTTGTCCAAGGAGATTTCACTTTCATCCTAATTCAACAACCAGCAAACAGCCCAGACTTGAACATCTTAGACCTAGGTTTTTTTAGAAGCATTCAGTCCCTAATGCATAAAAAGATGCCTAAGGATGTCGATCACATGCTAGAATGTGTAACTGATGCATTTTATGAGCTAACCCCTTAACACTAGGCAATGTATGGATGTCATTGCAAATGGTTATGAATGAGATACTCAAATGCAAATGGGGCAATGGGTATGACATGCCACACATCTGCAAGAAGAGGCTTGGATTAGAGGGGAACAAGCCAACAGAATTGATGGCACCTACTTGGGCTATAGTAGAAGCATGGAATGCAGTGAATGCAGATGCAAGTGCAGCGGGGACATCAAATACAAATGAGCCAATGAATGCACATGCAGCTAGTACGTCTAATGCAAATGCAAACAAGAACATAAACAGTCAAGAAGAAGAAGAAGAGTTGCTAGATGATGAGTTCCTTGATGATGACCATGAACTATAGATGCTTAGCTTAAATTATGCTTATGAATGCAATGTAATGAATGTCAACACTGAGATGAAATATCATAACCACTTGTCAAGTTATGATAATCATCTCATTGTATTTTGTTGTTCAACTTGTAATATGAACCTATATGAACCTATTAATGTCTAGAAAGTGCAAAAATATATTCTCAGTGTCCCCAAATGAATCATTCCTCTGGCCCTAATCATACCCTAACCACGCCCAAAATGCCGCCTGAGTCATAATGACTGGTATCATATTGGGAGGTTAGGATATAATTGTTGCTCAACAGAACCACAACTCATTCTTAAAAGGGTGTCATCATTGAATAAAAAAAGAAAAACAATCTCATAAATCTCCTAAAGTCCATCACTGATTTAGACCTATCAGTTGCCTAACTTCCCCAATACCATCCTTAGTCGTATTGACTGGTTGCATAAGGGAAGGTAGGCAACTAAATATAAAAGAAAGAGGTCTAAATCTCAGTTCATAGAGATATCATCATTGATCATGCATGAATGCAGCTACATGTTTCCCTAAAATTGTTCATACAGCTCGGGACACAGGCAGTAAATAGGACATGGTCATGCTAATTGACAAGGCTGTATGCAACATAACATCTCAAGGGGACATTTAAGCTTGAATAGATAAGGAAGGCAACATGCAACTCATAAAAAGGATCATGCAAGACAACAGACAATGGGGATCAAGCACGCAAACAAGCAACTCATACTAGGGACCACTAAGCTTCAACACATAGGCAAGCAATAGGCAACTGATACTAGGGGCCATTCAGAGCTTAGGCAACAAATAACTAGCACAAAAGTTAGCATGGGCAACTCGTTGTGCCCATGCAGAATCAGTTATAGCACAAAAAATGGTAGGAGCAACCAGCTGTGCACCTACCGCGACCAATTTATCCGATACAGACCATTAGAGAGTAAAATTTACATGCAACAACACAGGGGGACTAATTGAAATACCCAAAATACGTTGAAGGGTTAAAGACTTAGCTACTGTACGCTTGAATCATCATCATCACTAATGATGATGATCTCCTTGAAGCCTGGTGGGGGACCACTCCTCGGTAGAGTAGGCTTTGGCAAAGAGGGTGGGGGGACAACCCTCTTCTTCTTCTTTGTCGGCTACTCCACCTCCACCGAGGTCTCAGGTGAGACGTGGTTACCAATTCGGCCGTCACGATGACTGCCCGAGTAGCTGTGTTTGCCCTTGCACGTGCCAGCTAGCCAATCGCATCTCAGCTCCCCGTAGTATTGGGAGCAGACATCACTGGCGCTGGGCTTCTTATCCTTGCCCTTCTCCTGTGTGCGCCGCTCATCAGAGGTTGTCCATGAGCAGTCATACGGGCCTGAGACATGGCTTCCTGTGACCAACACAAACACAAAACTCTTATAAGAACAACACAAATAACTCAGACATGGCTTCCTGGGACAGAGCAATCAAGCAAGGGACAGAGCAACCAAGCCAAGTGTTAACAATCCATGTGAGAGATTGAAATTCATCCCTCAACATGAGCAATGGGGTCTCAGAGATGAATGTCAACATCCCAACATATCACAACAAACCGTAAGCAACCATGCAAGGGACAGAGCAACCATGCAAGGGACAGAGCAACCAAGCAAGGGACAGAGCAACCAAGCATGGGACAGAGCAACCAAGCCAAGTGTAACAATCCAAGATAGTGAAAGATCACAATGTATGTAGCAACAGTGTAGGGGAAAGGACAGTAATCAAGCATCAAACATACACATGCAACTCATTCAGTATTTAACAAAGCAAGGCACAGAGCGATCGACATCGATCTATCAACAATCAAGGTAAAATTGAGTGATCACACAACATGAATAACAAATGCAACCTAGCCAGGGTGTTTAACAAAGCAAGTTGTGCAGAGATCGACACCAATCTGGGAACAATCAAGGGGAAACGACAACAATCACACAACCCAATTACACATGCAAAACAACCAGGGCTTTTGACAAATCAAGACACAGACAGATCGCCATCGATCTAGCCAGAATGAAGGGGAAACGAACTACATCAATCACACAACAAATAATACGCATGCAACCCTGCGAGGGCAATGTAGGAAATCAAGACACATGGAGATCGACAACAGCAATAAAGGGGATTCGACATGCAAGAACAACAAGGTAATCGATCCGATCTTGAACTCAAATTTGAACTGCAAACACTCAAGATCGGCACCCAAATCAAGCCAAAACACCGATTTCAAGATCAGTACCAATATTGGGGACGAGAAACAGAGCACCGAGAAAGAAGTTCAAAGAAATTAACATAAACAGAGCAAGATTTCTGGGGATATCATCGAATAGAATTCCCAAAGGGTAAGATCGAGATTGGATTCAACCTTCATCTCAGGATCTAGTTCAATCACCCACAAGCTCCAACAAAAAAGCACCCAAATCAACCGCAGCAAAATACAGAACTGGGGACGATTTTAAGCACCCAAATCAAGCATAAAAACCACCCAAATCAACCGCAACAAAATACAGTATTAGGGACGATTTTAATCACAAAAATCAAACATAAAAAGCAGTTTTCAAGCTCAAGATCGTGATCAAATGCGACCACCGAGAGCCAGATGAAGATCGAGGATCAAGAACAAGATCAAGATCATCGATCAAGGGGAAGATCTGGATCAGAGATCGGAGGCCCAAGAAAAAATTTCGATCAACACACATAAAAAGAGCTAATCCGGGGACGAGAAAGAGGTAGAAGAAAGGATCAGACCAAGATCCATGACAAGAGAGGCGGGGATCAAGCAACGAGAGCGGCGGTGTAGGGAGTGAATTAGGATTTCGGAGGGGGAGAGAGCAGAATAAGAGAGTTCTAGAGAGTGAGGGAGTGAAGAGTGGGAGAGATCAGAATAAGAGAGGGGTAGGGATAGATTTAGGGTTTCGGTGAGGAGGGTTTTTGGGCTGGGTTTGGGTTTGGGTTGGGTTAGGGATTGGGTTTGGGTTGGGTTAGGGAATGGGTTAGGGTAGGATTAGATTGAATGTGGGCTTTTGGGGTAGGTTTTTGTTTTTTTTTTCAGCCCAATTAATCTATGTGTAAAAATAACTAGTGTTTCTTTACAAAAATTTTAATTTTAAAGCTACAATTATTTTTAATTAGATTTTTTAAATGTAATTAGTGAAGTTAAGTATAGTTCATGAGTATAAATTCTGTTGAAATTTGAAGATGAAATGGTTTTGGTGGGAGAAGTAGTTGGAATATATGGGTAGTTGGGTCCGATTTGATAGTTAGAGAGAGAAATAAATAAAGTGAAAAGTGATGATGAGTATGAATAAAATATGTAAAGAAATAGGGTTATAGGGGTATTAATGGGAGAAAGAGTATGTACAAAAGAGGAAATTGTTCAAACTCAAGCGGACAACCGAAATGGAAATTGTCCAAACAAAATGCGACGGAGGGAGTATGTTCAAATATACATGATATTTTAATATTTTCAACAATTTTTATCAATCTTACTCCTAATTTAATCTCTTTTTAAATTTGAATTTCAATAATTATTCTCTTTTTCTTATACATTCCCGTAATTTCTACTCTTTATATATTATGGAAAAAAATTGCTTAACATGTAATATATAATTATTATTTATGGTAGGAATCATAAGACTAAAATGGTCCAAAAAACTTCATTACCCTAATCTGGATAGAAATTATTAAAAAAATCACTTACAATAGTAAATGCAGGGAGTCAGAGATTACATATTCTATCTTATCCAATCATTCTACCTCGAAAATGACGATAGCTCGCTCCGGAGGTTTATTGAATAAATTAAAAGTACCTCGAGAATGATGACGATAGCTAGAGTTTGTAAACCAATCGGTGACATGGTTTTATCCTGCTCTATGTTGCTAATCTTCTTTGAATGAACATTTGACTTCTTAGAGGGGAAATACATGTTTAGGAAAGCCTTGGTCATATGGTCTTATGTGGTGATGCTGTCGGGCTTCAAGTATGCAAGCCAGTCCCTTGTTTGATCTTTGAGGTAAATGGAAAGGCTTGCAATTTGAGTTGATTAGTTGTGACATCTTTTGGTTTCATGGTGATGTAGTCGGTGTGAAACTCAATGGATTTTTGTTAGCCCGGTTTGCAACTCAAACTTCACATTATCTGCTTATGGTGGATTGATGATTGTCAAGGGATTCTCCACATAAGTGGAGTGGGCTTTCAATGTCAGTTCAACCATTGGTAGAAGCTTCTAGGTGTCTTAGAGTGCTCTGGCTTCAACCTTGTTTCTAGAGGAGGTCCTCTCAATCTCTAGATCAACCTCAAGAATATAAGAGTTAGTGGAATAAGTGTTGACCATAAGATAAGTTAGTACATCAGATGATTAATAACACACAAGTATAACAAATAGTTCCCCAACAACAACTCCAAATTTGGCGGAGGCATAAAGGGTCGCAACAACTGTCCTATCAAAGTAAACTTGTTCCTAATCCTAACTGAGTAGTCACGATAAGCACATGTTGAATCCCACATGATACTACTTTCTAACACTGGTACGTAATATGTAAACTAATTTTCTTGAGATAAAAAAAAAATCGGATTTTGGAGGTTGAAGGTTGACGAAGGTTGTAACTTTAGTTTGTAAGAAGACTAAGTTGAACTTATATCCACCATCTAATTCTAAGAGTAAGTTCATATTCGAATTCATAAATATTTCTCTATTCAATGAATCACTCGTCCTAATCATGAAGAATTTCTAGTCACAACTTCGTTACTAGGAAATTCAAAACTTATGATAAACCTAAACCACAACATAGATAAATAACACAACAAGCATGATTGGACCAAGATATATGAACAAATCCATCAATACTTAAACTCAATACTAATAACATACATATTAATTGTCTACCAAATATAAACTATATCAAGTAGTCCTAAAACGTACAAAGCTTGCTACTTTAGTTAAATCAAGAAACCAAATCTACTAAACCAATCAATTACATATACTGAAATCAATGTCCTATTAGGAATAAAAACCATTTCACATATTGTGAATCTAGAAGTGTTGATATCAAGAACAATAGACTAACCAGTAACCACACGATCAATTTAATCAAGAAAGTTCATTGCTTTAATTGCGACAAAGATAAATACTACTAACCTAGGTGATCAATATATGGAAGGACAAGCATGAATCAATTGGATAGAATGAATGAAAATAATAAGAATAATTGAGAGATAAGTAAAGAACAAAACCATATAACCTATAAAAAAAAGAAAGAGGCTTCAAGCTCTTAATTTTTCACAATGATGAAAGCAATTATCAATAACTCTATTGAAAGTTCAATATCGAATAATGAAATAGCAATAATCTTTTATAATTTATACATCGACAAATAAAACTCCTAAGACTAAATACAAAAAATGATGAATTAATTAGAGTAAGGTACAAAATTTGGAAAATCCTAGAAGACGCGTAGTGTTTGTGGGCCCAAGGCCGCGATGGTTATTTTCACTTTGAAGGCTATTGAGTTGAAAGCTGTCGTTGCGAACCCTTAGTCTGTGATTAGAGTGACATTGATTCCATCCTCGAAATTCCTCGAAATTTTTCTAAATTTTCTAGGCTTCTTATTAAGGCAAATGATCAGTTCCTTTCAAGCGTGAGATAAATCTGAGCATTTGAAATTGAAGGAGATTCGTTTGCTCCGTTTATGGAAAGTCTTAGGAATATTTATCCAATTGTAATAATTGTAGTTCCGATTGTTTCAATGTATTTGATGAGCATATTTTTACTTTGAGCTATTTATGAAAGTTGCTCAAATCAAAGACACAAACCCCCCCATTTGCCATTTTTCTTTTCATTCACCACCACGTTGGCTAACCATTCTCGATATTTGACTTCTCGGATTTTTTTGGTGTCTAGTAACTTCGCGACTTCCTCGTCTATCACTTTGTTCCTTTTAAGAGCGAATTTTCTTCGTTTATGCTTGATAGGTGGAAAACTTGAATCCACATTAATTTTATGCATCGCCATGTCGGAAGGTATTCCTACCATATCTTCATACGACCAAGCAATCCGAGTTTGCGCGCAGGAAGGTAACAACTTCCCTCTACTCTTGTTATCCAAGTCTGATCCGACCCGAATAGTACGGTTGGGAAAAGATGGGTGCATGATGATCATCAAGCTTTTTCGTCTTTGGTTCTACGTAACGTTTGACCTCGTCGGTTGTGGTCGCGAAACACTTCTTGACCGCGGATTTCATTCATGCAACGTAAAACTCTCAGGCAACTCTTTGGTCGCCCTTGATTTCGTGGATCTCCCAAACAGTTCGGAATTTAATGGATTGGTGATAAGTGGAGGGCACAACTCTTATTACGTGTATTCATGGTCTGTCAATGATGCAGTTGTACGGGGACTCACATTCTAGCACATTGAATTTTACCTGCAAATTCACTCCACCAACATAGACAGACAAAACTATATCCCTAGGGTATATTTTACTTTTCCACTGAACCCGACTAGTGGGATCCTATTCGAGCTAATATCATTTTCGCTTAAACCCATTTCTTTTAGAGTGTTCAAATTTATCATGTTGGTGGAAATACCAGTATCGAAATCTGACGGATCAAACAATTGCCAATAGATAAAGAAACAACTAAGCCGTCATGATGCTCTTCTTTGCATCCATCAGAGTCGTCAAAGATAATTGGCGTTGATATGCCTTTTTACCCCCGGGCTCCGATGGCGAAGGAGAGTCAAGAATTCTACCTTTAGCTTGACGCTTGGCAGTCGAGTACGAAATACCACACAGCTTCGACCCCCCAGATATGGTATTGATGACCTTAGCAGGGACGTGTGATAGTGGTCGTTAAGAGGTTACCTTGTCGCGACACAATAATGTCGCTTTTTCCCTCTCAGAGTTGACATCCTGGAGATTCTCCAGAGACAAGAGCCTTGCCACCTCCTTGTGGAGGGCGACACACTCGTCTGTGTAGTTGATGTGAACCACCCAAGTGAAATGGTAGTGGTGATGTGGAACAAGAAGCCGTTGTTCATTCCAGTTTCCCAGTTTGCCGAGGTGATAGGATGCCTACTGGTCAAGGCAACTTCAACTTCATCGCGAAGAAAAATTGACCTAGGGGTGCTAGTAAGCTGAAGCAAGATTTGTTTGGTGAGTACGTGAATGAAAAGGAGCTCAAGGTAGACTATCTCTCATATCCTCTTCGAGTGGTACACTATATAATTGTCAGAAACATCATGCCAAGGAAAGACAAGCGAGACATTGTTACCATCGCAGACGGGGTGCTACTCCACAAATTCTTGAAGCGCGAGTTAATAGCGCGAGTTAATAGACACATCGCCGATTATTTACACCCACGTGTACACATCAATGGCAAACACGAAAGCTGACATTCCATTCCGTCACATTGTTGCAAAACTGATGCAGAAGAACAAGATTTACAGTGCTGAATTTGAGGAGCAGTTTGATGAAGTCCTCACTGAGAAGGTTTTGGAAGATTTGGAGGACGTTGATGAGTCTGATGAGCCTGAGGTTAAGGCACCTCCAAAGCTCACACTACAAAGTCGTGAAGAACCATTGATCAGTACAAAATCTACCGTCACTAACTTCACAGTTATGCAAGTTCTCGATCGAATAAAGAAGGCAATTAGAGACATCGCCAAGGAACAATCTGAGAGGTTGTCGTTGATTGCATATCAGCTCACCTAGCTCGCTAAAGTTGCCGGTGAACTATTACAGGTTGAGAAGAACATTGTTGCGAAGAAAGATTGATCTTACAGCTCAATTCTTACCCTGTTATCTCTAGCCTTGGTCTAAGCCAGCTTATGTCTTTTGCCTATGTATTTTGCTCATCGATGTTAGTGTTGTGTGTTTTTTTTTTTAAAATGAATATGATGCGTGCTATTTCGTTTCACTAGTCATGATTGATTGCTTAAGTGTTTATCTACGCATACTTTGATCCTACTAACATTCATGCATGCTTAGGGGATAGTATACTTAAGGAGTTTCGAAAGTTCCCTATTTGTTGTACTTTGACTGCATTTTTGATGATGTCAAAAGGGGGAATTTTGAAGTGTGCATGTAGACATGCTAATACATTCACCAAAGTCAAGAAGGATTCAAACTCATGTCTTGATCTCAGGGGGAATGAAAAACAAGCTGAAGAAAGGTAAAGTGATGTGTAAGTGTGCTTGTTTCATTGTTCTAATTTTTTAAGCGAGATATTATTCAAATCTATATGTTACCTTTGTGAATGAGTCAAATAAATTTGGAATCATCAAAAAGGGGAAAATTGTTATTTAAGCTGAGGTAGCTTGACTAATTTTCTTAGTTTTGATGATAACAAACTTAGGAAATTTATTGGGACTCAAGTGTGTATAGTGTTCAATGTATATTGAAGGTAGCTTAAGGATAGCTCAATTGATTTAAGGTTGCTTAATCAATTAACAATCAATTCAGTTCAGCGAGAGTTCAGCGAGACTAAGGACGCTGAAGATATTGAGCTGAACAGGGAACGTCTGGAAAGATAGTTTACAAGCGAACCACAAGCGTGTATAAACTAGGCAACGAATATCAGCACGTGTTAAATGCTTTCTTGGAGTTGCAAGTTGCAAAGAGCAAGGAAGATTGTGAGCCGTACGCGTGGCAGAATATTGTGCTGGTTGAGACGCGCGCTACAATTCTGTTAAGCGAACTAAGTGACGTGTCAAGATGAGATTGGACGACGCGAGACGCACTGAACGGCCAACAGACTCTCTTCTTGCGGACCAATGAGAATTTAGGCACGTTGTAAATTCCATTGTTCATTAGCTAGCTTATTACGTTGTCTATATATAGCTTGTATAGAGGGTAATTGATAGTTGTAATTCTGAGAGATTGTTTGTAAAGCTCGATCTTTGTGAGAAGCAAAAAGAGAGAGAGCTACCTTTTGTAAACACAAAACGAGAGATTTGCAATACAAACAAGAGAGAATTACATCAAAACGTTCTTGAATCGATATACAATCAAGCTTCTCTCTTCCGCACTTATTACAAGTTCTAAGTGTCAAACACTTTACTTGTGGAGAAGCTCAACCAATCCAACAGGGATAATCCAGGTGTATGCAACCTAAGATTGCATCACCGACACAGTTTGCTGTCAAGGAGGAGCATATGTTACCTACACCCCAACCAGACTCCTAGAACTGAAAGTGTGGAGGAGTGAACTAATCCTCCTTCAAAGTGCCTAATTCATCTATCTGCATATGCCGAATTCTTGTTTTACTATTGACTCTTGTTGCAGGTTAGATGAGTTTATGACTGATTTGATCAATATCTTTAGCTTGTCGTGAACTGATTTCACTCCCTTTTAGATTGGCTCTGAGTTTCTTCGATAGTTCTACCCTGATTATGTTTGATTCTCCAGTTATTCTTCTGTCTATCTCTATACTCGCTAATGATCACATGATTACACTTTACCACCAAAGAAAACTTGGAAAACAGCACTTGCTTACCAGTTGGATTATAGTATTTTGCCTTTCTGGCTGTCACACTACAAGCCTACATCGCTTTATGGCGGTATGTTATGCTTGTGCAATTCAGCTCTTGGTTTAATGACTTCAATCCCTTTTTTTCCATGACTTTTGCTAATATAAGTTTTTGCATCTATTCATAGACTTAAAGAATGTTTCTTTAGTTGGCATTATGTAAATGAAGGATGTACAATTGAGTCATCAGATGGATATTTATTGCATAATCCAGATCAGTTTGAAATGTTAGTTTCTAGCCGCTGGATCATTGTTTACCCTTGCTGATTGGTTAGCTAGTTTGCAATTTATGTTCTACACATTCTTGTTCTCATATATATAAGTCTTTTTTTCTTTTGGGATTTACTAGTTGGATTTCGGTCTTTAAGCCTAGCTCAACTGATAGAGCATGTACTCAAATACAAGATGTACGTTCGACTCCCAAATAGGCTGATATAAAGATTTAATTTCAGTAGAAGTATGACATAAGTAAGGTAATGAAGAGCTAGATCAACTAGTATAAGATTGTAGTACAGCTATGGCACGATAGATTCAAACCCACGCTCACGTTCTTAAAACACGTCGCTGTGCCATTGACCACATAAGCATGAATTTTAGTATTTGAAAATTATCCAAAACGTAAAGATCAAGTTAGTCGAATATAAGTACGAACGCAAAGAATGATCCACATATTCACTTACAATGCAAAGATCCACATATTCACTTACAATGCAAAGATATGTCCTCGTAAATGAGGAGTCCTTATGATAACCCAACAACTTACCGTGTTCTCATGGCTTAATCTAGCTAATTTTTGGCCTAACCGCACAAAAGCCATTGTTCAGGAATTTTTTTTTTATTATCTCTAGTTGGAAATATACCTAATAAGTAATACCTCATGATAATCACCCCATTTTTCTTCTTTGATGCAGGCTACTATCTCGGGCTCACCCTTAACGATGTCATTGAAAATTAGTCTATTAGGGAAGATTCACTGATGTGCTAAATTTCTTAACATTCTTCAAGATATATGAATCTGTTCACATTAGTAATCAAATTATCATGCCATTGTGGAGAAGAACTTATTATGTCAACTGTGCTAAAAACTAGAAGCTTTATATGATGACAATAAGTACTTGTCACTCCCTCATTTTTTCCGTTATCATGGCTGATCACGTAATACAACTCCTGAAAAGGGAATACAATTTACGTTCCAGCAAAAAGTCCAGCCCCACCATGGTTCCATTGAAAGCATTAAGATTGCACTAGAATTGAGAATCCTACCCCCAACTCAACCCTAAAGTTCAATCAATCCCGAAACAAATAAATTGACCATTAAAATATCAAACATTGAAGGTGAAATCAAAATCTAACCTAAAATACCGTTTGATAGACTTCATCATCCGTCAAATGAACACCATCTCTGCTGGAATGGAGGCATGGAGCTCGGCATCACAGAGGACCCGTCGCCAAAGGTTGGAGATGGGTTGACAGACCAGACCGGAAGGTGAAGAAAGCCATGAGAGGCGAACCAGGAGGAAGAAGACCATGAGAGGAGGACATAGAGATACATGAAAAGCTTGAACATTGAGTGATTTTTCCTAATTTCCAAGGCTAATTTCCGAAGATGATTTTGAACTAGAACACCACGATAGCTTCAAACAGTAAAAATATAAAGTATAACAATCAAATTAATCAACCAGTATACCTTACCATAACTACAATATGTTTTCGGCGCGCAGCGGACTCATAACAACTGATATATTAATATATTGTTGGTGCACTCTTCAATACATTATAAGTATACTATTCAGTGAACTACTGGTGTACTTGTGATTGTACAAATATACTCTGCACTTCTCAGTTTTGAGTGCAGTATTGGTACACTCACAAATATACTACTAAGTTCACTCCACACAAAAGAAAACTCAGTTCCTCAAAGTTTATAGCAAACCAAAATCAGATATCATCAATTCTGATTGTATACATGAAATATTTAGCTGTGCATTAATAATAATGTTAAAGTACTATTAAAAGAAGCATTCAATTTAAACAACAGGTGTATCATCCTCTCTGCCTCCCTTATCTTCAGCTAAGTAGAGAGATTTGCTCTCTTTCGTGACAAGATCGTACCAAAAGATCACTCTGGGCCAAAATACAAATAACACCACTTTTCTTCCATCTCCCAAATCACACAACTCTGTGTGTAGTAACAAATAAAACAAGCCCATAATCATTGCATGTGGATATTTAACAGTAGCCCACCTCACCCAACGCCCGTCGTCGCCATACACCTCCATATAAACTTCAGCCTTCGACGTGTGAAGAAAACACAGTCTCCCATTCACTTCAGTAAAAAAACAACTAGAATATTTGTTAGCTAAATAACTATCCGGCACCGGCAGATCTCCAAACCTACAAGTATGCATGTCGCAAGTAGAGATACTCACCGGGATGCACATACCAGCTGAATCCTTGTCAAGAGAAATGGAATGAAGAACACCGTTCAACAAGTAAGACCCGCTACGCCTGATGAATTCATAACAAGTAGGCGGAAGTCCGTCGTACTTTTTCCAGGTGCCGGAATTGAAGCTATATAGCCAAAACAGATAGCTATTGGACTTGGACACAGCCATGATCTTGTAATCGTCGTCAAAACGATCATAACCGAATCCTTGGTGGATCTGGTGTACATTTTGCGGGGCCTTTTCCACTGCATGTGAAACTCCGGTGAACAAGTTGTAGAGATGAATATAACCGTTGGATGCTTGGGCACAAACTATTCCGTTGGATAATCCTAATAGATGTTCCTTGCGGAGTCCATATGGGTTACAATTCAACGTGATTGGTAAGCGATGCAAAGTGTGGGAAGGAAACCGGTTGTTATTGTTGGGCCTTAATAATATGCAAAGGAGGTTTTTCTGGTCGGTGGTGACGATTAAAGATCCTCTATGGTGGTATTTTTTGTGGAAGTTGGGGTCGTTGATGATATTCTTCCATTTCTTTGAGACGCGTTTACATGCGAGGATGGATTCGAAAGGGAGTAGAAGAAGGATTTCATACAGTAATTCTGGAGGAAGAGGGAAATCAAGATGGCTCTGCCTCTGCGACATGCTTCTAAGACGGAGAACTGATTGGACAAAATATATATGGTTAGATAAATGTAAAAAGTACGTAGAAAAAGAGAAAAACTTTGCAGGGAGAAGAAGCACAATACTTTACAGCTTGTAGAGATGATAAAGATCGGAGGTTGAAGACGATCGAACGGCGACTCGCTCAACTAGGAGCACAAGTTGCCGATAAACCCTAAAATATGGATTTTTTCAAAGGACCCTAGAATATGGATAGTGAAGAGTGACGCATAACTTATTAGTTATTATACTCTAATATCTTCCGGAAAGAATCCAAATATTTAGTAATATTATATTTATAAATGTATATTAAGAAAATTTATATAAATTCTAGAACTGAATTATAGACCAAGTAACTCTTATATAATATTTTCATTAAACATCCTAATAACAAAGATTACTTTAACTTTTCTCTTCTCTCTTTTCTACTATTTTTCCTATTTTCTTGATTCATAACATATTATTAGCAAGGAACTAATTGTTCGATCATCACGATCATGATCATCACAAAGTTTTTTTTTCTCCCTAACTTTTCTGATTTTTTTTTTTGTTTGAATCATCACCATACACTGTCTCTCTTAATTTAACATGCATACACATCTACGATACAACCTATATGATTTATTTAAGTATATATTTTATTTATATCATATACCACCAATCGTTATTTGATGTTAATCAATATATAATCATTATTTTTGAAGTGACACATCTATAAAGTGATTTTAAATGATTATTGAAGTGATATTAATTAAGATTCTAAAAGTATACATATATCGTTTTCTAAAGTGATGTCAATAGATTCCTGAAACGATATTAATTAAGGTATTAAATGTATACATATATCAATTCTTGAAGTGATATAATAGAATCCTGAAATGATACAAAATAAGGTTTTAACAATATAAATATATCAATCCCTGAAGTTATATAATAGAACCCTGAAGCTATACAAATTAAGGCTTTATAATATACATATATCAATCCCTAAAGTGATGCTAATGGATCCTTAATCGATACAAAATCAGTTTTAAGAATATACATATATCATTGTGTGAAGTGATGCTAATTGATCTCTGAAGCAACAAATAAATAATTTGTGTATCAAAGAATCTCGGAAATGATGTCAATTAATTAATGATATAAACATATATATTAATCATTCAAGTGAACATATCAATGAGTCACAGAAGTGATGCAGTTAATTATATATCAATGGTTTCCGGGAGTGATTTCAGTTAAGTTCACATATATTAATCACTGAAGTGAAAATATATCCCCGGAGTGATAAATATTAGCTTAGATTTATATTATTTACTTTACTATTTGTTAGTTCGTATATCTTCCAATTAGCGCTTTAAGCTATAGAGAGCTTACAAGCTTAAGTGCCAAAAGTAAGATTAAACAATGGAAGCTTAGTTGTCTTTCAAAGATTTTCCAAAAGTGAGAACCCTAGACTTCTAGTAAGTCCGGGATAAAATTCACTACTACTTCTTTATTGACTGACAAGATTACACTTATAAAATGAAGAACAACACTCTCTAGCTCTCTCTAGCTCTCTAGTATTTTTTCTTACTTTCTCTCTAAAGCGCAACTCTCAAACAACAAAAAAACTCTCTCAGCACTAAAAGTGAAATACTCTCAAGCTTAGTGAATTATATGCAATGTGGGACGTCTCTAACATTCACTATTCATAAGCTATTTATAGAAGCTCTAACTAACTTTGTTTTAGCATGACTTCTCTAGCTTATCCTCCAAGAAACACTACAAGTCAGCAATTCTCAAGAATGTGCTTGTTTGCATCAGTAATTCGTGCGCTTTATGTTTCTTTGCTTGATGATCTCGCGATCCACGTCAAAAATCTGTGTGCTTTGCATTTCTCTATGTCAACGATCCCCGGGGTTGTGCCTTCTTGTAGTTGGCAACTCTAATAACCTTTCAGCTGTCATTTTCCAACTACATTTAAAGCTTGTTGCCCTTCCTTCTATGTATAAACACTTATCATGCTTCATGCAAGCCACTGGAAACCTTCCACATGTTTGACGTTGATTTCGGGATTGATTTCTCTTGCTTTACTTCTTTCGCTAAACAGCGTGATCCTCTCGCTGCTTATTATAGTATTGGCGAGACTCTGCTTTTCCCGCTAAATTCTACCTCGGTCTATAAATGGTTAAGCTGGATCTTTTGCTTTTAAGCTAGACCTAAAACTCCTCGAGCATGACTTGTCAAGCTTAAAACACACATAGATTTGTCATTATCAAAACAAGAGAAGCCGTTAAGCTAGCTTAGCATTAACCAACAATTTCCCGCTTTTTGATGATGACAAACCTATACATGACTGCATACTTACTCAGTTAAGCTCAATTTCCATCGAGATCGATCAATATACACAGTCATGCATACGAGCCGTATAGTTAAACTTAAAAACACTTACCAAGTTACCTTTGTTACCCCTTAGACCAAGACGGTCTAAGTCACATCTCAATACGACAAAACCTTATGCACCTGTTCACTTCCCCCTTTTGACATCATCGAAAAACATCAAGCTTAACTCTACAGAGAAAACTATATAAAGATGTGCATTCAAGCTCAACTCAACAAACATGCATAAAAGTCAGTAGAACCAGTCAAGCTATATCGCAACCATGAATCAAGCGCAAGACTCTAATCATCAAAAGCATACTGTATTATATAAGCCTTACATCTTTTCCAGCAGAAAACCTAGGGAGCTAGCAACTTGACAGCAAAAAAAACATAAAGCACAAGCATACATCAACCCCAATCACCTACTTCCCATAACTTTCACTAGCAAATCCAAAAGTTCTGTCACCTTCTCTAACTGAGAATCAAGACCATTGATCTTGCTCTCCATGAAATCACAATGGACCAGAATATCCTTCTCTATTATGTAGAGGGTCTGGGGAGTAGTCTCTGGCTCATGGCCATAAGTAATACCCAAGGGCTGGCTCTTCTCCTCTAGGACTGGTGCCTTGCTCTTAGCTGTAGCGAGTAACTCAGAGACAACCTCACAAGATAGACGAGTCAAACACCTTCTCTTTAGCGGGCTCATAGATCTTCTTCATGGAAATCAAATTCTTAATGATGTGGGGAAAAGGGAGATGGTGGGAGGTGGATGCTCTGCAAGTGACCATGTGAGAAAACATAATCTGAGCAATTTTGATTATCTCACCAGCAAGAACGTGTTCCATGAGACAGCCATCAGCTATAGTGACAGTGTCGAGATTCTGAGAGTGAGGCATGATATTGTGGGTGATGAAGAAATGAAGGAGCTTCTTGTAGAAGGGGAGTGAGTCGGTATTCAAAAAAGAAGGTACATTTTTACCAAATATAGCTTGCTTGATATACTTGGCGTCTTTTGGCCAATTCTTCATGAAGACTTTGTTGTAGCCAGTCAAGCTGTCTTGCCAATAACTCAAGCAAAGTCCTTCATAGAAAAAATAATCATTCTTCCCCATCCAGACAATATACACCATATTAGTTGGTCTATCGCCTTGAGTAGGTACAACAGTGAGGGTTGCGTAGAATCAGCGCACCACATCTAGGTCCACCTCAGAGGGAGTGGTCTCAAGCACGCGCCAACCTTGAATCTCGAGCAACTGCCGGAAGCGCTTAGTGCCATATTCCTTCTCAATTGTCGACAATGTATCATGGGCGACAATGACAGGCTCTAGGATTTCGCGCTTGGAAATCACATAAGGAATAGGAGGGAGAGAGGAAAGATCAGAAGACTTACTTGAGGCGCGCTTACTTTTCTTTCTCTTCTCCTCCTATACAACAGCCAAAGCACGAGCCATATCATCATCATCGACACTCACCTCATCGACATCAACCTCACAAGAACGCTTGACACATTCCTTCGCCCTGCGAGAATCAATGTGATGCTCATGGGGAAGAGTGGTAAACTCCTTATCCTCTTCTTCATCCTCAACCTCCATAGAGAAAATATGGGTAGATATCCTTGAGGGAGGAAGAAGATTCTCTCCGGAACCGGAAATGGTTTTCTTGGACTTAGGGGAGGGACAATCATCATGAGCTGTGAGATCGACCTTTTTAGGTGGAGACTTGAGCACCTTTGTTCGAGTCTTGTCACGCAACATCAACGACTATGGTTTTGACCACCTCAGTTATAGGGTCGAGTGGTTCTTGAGTCGCTTTCGGAGCGCTTGTCTCCTCTGTTACATTCTCAACATCAGGAGTTTCAGGGGTAAGAGTGGTAGTTTTGGTCTATGGAGTTGGTGGAGGTGTAGTGTGGGTAAAGGAAGGGCCAACTGAAAAGGTGGTGGAACTTATTTTACTATTCTTGAAAAGCAAGAAACTGCTTCAAAGATTTCCTCATCAAGAGTCATTTAGATGGGCTTGGAAGAGGTAGACATTTTGGGAAGGTAGAGGCTTGTGAATGAGGAGCGAGATGTAGGTAATGGTATGAGAGGACTAGCAAGAAATGGTGAGAGAGAGTAGGGAGAGGGATGGGATTTGAGAGAGAGATAAATGAAAGGTAGAGGGAAAAGTCGCACTGTACCTAGAAATATATAGGAAAGCTCGCTCAATCCAAGCGCAACCCAACGGATCAATCAAACAGCTAAAATCCAACGGCTAGATCTCAAACGGCTATACCCCGATGCATTGTCAAAAGTTGTCGCAGTCATGCTATAATTAAAGCGACACCTTTACCAACGGCTACAAAGCCAACTGACTCTGCTTGAAACCTGGAACCCATGTGCCTTTTCTTTTAACAACACAACACACGCTATCCAACAGCTCAACTAAATCAACTCAGTTACTAGTAATGGGTAAGTAGTTTGATCATGCTTGAGTTGTGATGTAATAAAAAGTGCTAACATGAATTTTAAAGCGCAAGTATGTAGAAAATGCACATTTCTTATAAGGACAGTACACTCACACTCAATACATATAGAAGACATTTCTGGTGCGGCCTAATTTTCAGTGCGGACTATCACAACTGGTGCACTTTTCGCATATTATTGGTGAACTCTCAGTACAATACCAAATGTAATATTGGTGCACTCTTTCAGTGCACTACTGTGCACTCTTCAATAGGGTACTGATGCACTACTTGGTGTACTAAGGTGCACTTCCCAGTAGTGCACTGGTGCACTCCTAAGTGTACTAAGGTGCACTTCCCAGTAGTGCACTGGTGCACTCCTCGGTGTACTAAGGTGCCCTTCCTAGTAGTGCACTGGTGCACTCCTCGGTACATTATTGGTGCACTCCTCAGTAGTGTACTGGTGCACTCCTCGGTACACTACCAGTGCACTCTACAGTAGTTCACTACCAGGTGCACTCTACAGTAGTGCACTGGTGCACTTTCTAGTAGTGCACTGGTGCACTATCTTGTAATATACTGGTTCAGTAACATAGTCCTCACAGTCCGCACGGAAAAGTTAGTCCGCACCCGATTAACCCTATATATATATATAACAAGCACGTCAATATAAGGGGGATATTAGGCTTTTTGACACCAAAATAAATACTTCCAGGGTAGATCTATAGGGTCTAGGAAGTGTTACATTAAGGTAAGGCTTAGGACACCAATAAAAGTGGATCATTTCTAAGGGCTTGTAATATGGCTAGAATGCAATCACCACACTCTATTTTGGGTCGAAATAAGAGGTTGCTATTGATGTTGACCAGAGTAATGAGCTTAAAAGCAATATACAAGTATAGCTAAGCCAGCCTTTTGGAGTAGATAATGCATGAAAGCAGGATAAGCAAGAAGCACAACCAAGATAAAGTTCCCAAAGTAGATAAAGCAGGCTAGTTCATAGTCAATGTAGGGAAAAACTTACAGTGCATACAAAGATGGTCTAATTGAGAGGAATAAGACCGAGCTGAAGCCTAGGGTGCAAGAAGGGTAACCTGTTGAGTGCCTTAGTGAAATATCAGATGTTTGCTCTTATGTAGGCACATGGACTAGCTCAATGTGTGTGCGCTCGACATGATCAAGTGATGGCATACACCAATGTGTTTGCTTCGTGAGTGATGCACTAGATTCTTCGAGACACTAATAGCGCTAGTGTTATCACATTTGATTTGAAGTGTACCCAGCGAATAGGGAGGCCTAGGCTTTTTCTCCAAAAGAAGTGCTAAGGTATGAAGAGCACTAAATGCATCACCTTTAGACTTGAGGAAAAGAGTCTAGGTGAATCTAGAATAGTTATCTACTAAGACATAAATTTAACAATTACCTCCCTTACTGTGGATTCATAGTGGTCCGCATAGATCCATGTGAATTATCTCTAGAGGAGCTTTAGTGGACACTATCTTTTTGGGAGCGAATGAGCTTTTGCTCGCTTTTGATCTTGAGAACTCGGAGCACAATGTCATGGATTCAGACTTGATGCGAGGGAGACCATGAACAAGATTTTTAGACTGTAGCTTGTGTAACAAATGCAAACTAGCGTGTCCCATACACTGGTGTCACAGATTGGACTGCTCTTTAAGTATAGTGAGACAGATGCGTCACGCTGGAGAGAAATTGTAATCGAAAAGATAAGTATTATCCTCTCGCTTACCTTTCATCAAATTTCTTGATTTGGATCTCTCACAACATAGGACTTCATGTTGAAGGTGGCATTATTTCCTCCTTGATCGCACAATTGAGCTACACTTAGTAGATTGAACCTGAGACTATCGACTAGATTGACATCTCTGACTTCGATGGAGTTGGTGAGATGGACACTTCCGCTTGCTTTTACCTTACCTTGCTTCTTGTCACCAAAAGTGATGTTTCCCCCTTCCTTAGCTCGAAATGGGAGTAGTAAAGATGGATAGCCCGTCATATGGCACGAGCAACCGCTATCAATGTACCACCTACTTTTCATTCCAACATGCAAAAAGAAAGATCAAGCTTTGGGTACCCAATGAAGCTTTGGCTTTGTGGGTTCATTGGCCATAGCAGCTCCTGAGCTGAAAGGTAGAACTTTCAGCTTAATAGCTCACAGGTTTAAAATAGCTAGGATCATTTATATTAAGCACTTGATGAGGTTTGGCCTTGAGAGGATTATCTTTTTGTGATTTGGTTTGTGTTTCTTGGATTTTGAGGACCTAGAATATACAAAATTGGTCTTAGAAGACCCGCTCTGGTCAAGCTTGCCATCAGCGAGACTAGTTTGATCGAGGTTGCCCTTACCAGAGTTAGCCTTAATAGGCTTGCAGGGCTTGTTCTTGAGTGTAATTAAGAGTTCACACTCATGCCTGGAGTGACCGTTCCTTCCATAGAAAGTACAATAGTGATTATATCTGACATAACCATGTTAGGAATACAAATCGAACTACTTACCTTCCTAAATAACCACATCCATCTCTTACAGTAAACTCTGCTCCATCAGTTGTAATTCCATAGGACAATGTTTACATTCCACATATCAACACACAACCGCCAATCCGCCCGTTATGCCACTGGAGCAACAACAGGTACATACATTCCAAAAATATTTGAAAACAAATCCTGATAGACAGCGGATACCCTTCCTCATCATTAAAACAATCAACCTGAAGAAGAGATCCAAGAATAGCATGAACATTTAGTGATTTTGAGCTAGATTTTTTGAAGGAAATTTCAAGGTTGTTTGAAGGACGTTCACCCTAGCATCTGATGCAAGCATGCCCTGTATTTAAATGATCCGAGGCAAATGTGAGACTACCACTGACTATGGTGTCCTCCTTAGGTAACATTTTGTTAACTTATTACATTACTTATTATTTATATTATTGAATTTAACATTTCTAGTAAGTTATTTCTATTTCAAGACATGTGTCTCCCGTTTGCATGATGGACCGATCCGCTAGAATAAGGCCAAAACCCTAGTTTCCTTCCTAAGGTTATACATAGCCTCCATTGTTGCACATCTGGATTACGTTGAATTTAGCTAAGCTTTGTCTTAAGTAATCTCCACCCTTACCCCAATATCAAACCCGGTTTGGGCTCGCACCTCAATAAGCTGTTATCGTCGCTCATCTTGTTTCCCAAACACAATCAAACACGAAAAAACAATTCGACAACCCGATAAATGTGCTTGATCTATATCCGCGCACAAGACGAATCCCTCGTTGTTTTCGTATCAACATCCATGTGAACATCTAAGACATAAAAATTACATTAGCAAACTGTTCAACCGATTCGATATGAATAAGATCAGGTTCTAACAAAGAGATAGATGCAAACAAAAAAGTATAAATTTACAATAAATTGAAATAACCTCTGCTGGAGTAGTCATAAACTACTCTACCAAGAATAGTAGGAGTACATTCATAAGGACTAAGCAGTGGTATGTTAGCAGGTGATTGAGGAAGTTCCGTCATATAATTCAAAAACAACCTATAATTCTGGTTGTTGAAGAAAACCAAGGATTGTTTCACTTCGAATAATGGATACCAATTTCCATTTCCATCTTCCACGATGTTGCCAGAAAGAACAATAGTGCAAGTGCCAGTTGTCTCTACGTTCAAGAGGTTAATAAATTGTTATACTATTTTTTGAAAACATACTTTTTTAAATTATACATCTAAAGAAGATACCTTTGTCGCATAATTTAAACATGTAAATTACAAGTTTGATACACTTGGTGACACTCTTGGCTACTGTTGGAGCTCAGGAACCTTCGCGTAGTCAACACTCTACACGAGGGCTTTCGTTCTCTTCGAGGATGTGGGAGTTATTCTTCGCGTTGCTGAGGATGATCTTCGTGGTGAGAAGGACTTCGTGTTTGGATGGGCTTCGTGTACCTGCGTATCAAACCTAGAGGAGGGAGGCCTCTGGATTTGACTCTCCGACGCTCAAGTTAGAATTCATTCGCGCAAGTGTGTTATACGAAATGAAATAATGTAATTGGGTGAGGCAGGGTAGAGAGAAAGAGAGAGAGTTCGCGAAGCGATAACGTTGGGAGAGTTAAGTAATGATAACACGAAGCAAAAAGAGAGAGCTCTCGATTTTACTATAAATGGCAGGAATGAACAGTTATCAGTCGCTTTCAACTCTTCAGACCCCTATTTATAGGCTGGAACTCTAAATGGACCTTGGGTCATTTCTAGATGGGCCGCGCCCTCCTCTCTCATTTGGGCCTGAGAGAGAATGGGGTCCAACATCCACCCCCTAGGGTTTACGTGCCTTCTTCACGAAACCCTTGTCTATTCGTTGGGGACCCTTCACATTTCACTTCTACGCGCGAGGTTTCAGACTTCTTCCATCCACCACGTGTCAGTCATTGATTAGATGACCTTTGCCATTCTTCCCTGACTTATAAAAAGGGGGCCGACTCTCCCTGTTTCTCATTCTCGCCTCCTACTCTCCCATTATCTTCTCCAAAACTCTCTCCTTCTTACTGTTCATCTTCTCCGACGATTTTCATGCTTCCCGGCATTCAACCTGGTTGCGCTGGCTCGTTGCAGACTCCGTGGTGGCTCCGCCGAACCGCCCACTCCCCTGCTCGCTGCTCTGGCCACCATGTCTGGTTAGTATTCTCCTACCATCTCCGGCTTCTTTTTTGCTCTTATTATTTTATCGTCGCTCTTGCTCTCTTTCCGGCAAGGGATTCCGGCGACGAAGGACCTTGGTGCGCTGTGGTAGGGTGCCGTGAAGGGGGAAAACCTCTTCCTTTTCCCTTCCGTCTGCCTGAAAGGGGGCTTTCCCTCTACCCCTGGCCTCCGTCCGTCCTCTGTTACCCTCGCCGGATTCTTCTTTCGCTGTCTCGGAGCTGTCATTTCAAAAAGGAGCTTCATCCCATCACATCACCTGCTCCGTCGTTTCAACTCCTTCCACGTTTTTCGAGGCACGAAATGAGGAAAAACCCTTTTTACCCTTGTCTTTTGAACTTCCTCTTTCTTCGGGTTGGGCGCCCGAGTTTTTTCTTGGGAGGGATAAATATTGTTTTCCGCAAAAAACCTGGCTTTTGCTAAATCCTCCTTCGCGAGATACCACTATATTTATCATACTCCTGAGAACTAACTCGTGCCTTTTTTAGGTTCTAGTTCTTCGACCGATTCGCGTTCGACATCCTCGTCTAGTGCCTCTTCGTCTAAAACCCACCACGAGGCTGCTCCACTACGGGTTGTCTTCGCGCAAGGTGATGAGGCTTTAGCAGTATTGAGACCATGAGGTTCTACCCTCGCGCAGCCGCGTATAATGATTCCAGATAGATACCAAGTGAAATGCCCTCCTGTAAAGATTTACACGGGCCGCATCCCAGGCTACCCCCCCCCCCCCCCCAAAAAAAAAAACATAGAAAATGAATTTGCTGGGGGTCGTACTATCCTTACTCTCGAGGAATTAAAGAAGATCGCCAACCTCTACCCTTTCCCTAAAGGCACCATCTTGGCACTTCCCGAGGAGCGGTGCAAAATGGTGTACAACTATAACGGATGGTTCGCGATTAGTAAGCAAGCGCTGGAAGGTGGCTTTCATCTTCCTCTTCTTCCGTGGGTGGAAATTTATCTTAGGGCTACCCGATTTAGTCCCTCTCAGCTTCACCCAATGTTCTGGCGGGCTATCGCGATCTACACTATGCGAGCACAAGATATTGGCTCAAAACCCGTGTCTACGCGTTTCAACTACATCTACTCGCCTAGGAAGATTTCCGGCCGCACTGGTCTGTTCTCCGTGCGTACGTCGGTCGCATTAGCCTGGAAAATGCCCACCAATGAGACGATATGGAAGACGCAATGGTTTCTGATCCGTCCTCCTCCCGAGGACACTTTCGCGTATAGCATTCAGACGGGCGTATATCTCTCAAACTTCCCAATTGATAAGGACTTCAAGAATAATTTTATCGCTAGATACACAGATTATCATTCTTCCTCCGTGCGTGTGTTCTTACGCGAAGTTACTCGGAAGCTTCGTGAAGAGAGGGGGCTCAGTCCCCCTCATCCTCCTGTTGGTTGTGTTTTTGTCGATACTTTATGAGAAAAATTTTTGTTTCCATCGTCTAATGTTTTTTGCGTTATGCAGGCTCAGACTACTTCGATCTTCTCGACTCTTTGCCCCATTTAGACGCAAAGCGAGACAAAGGGGTGGTGAGTGCGGCAAAATCTTCTTGCCGAGGGGAATCCGAAGGCGTCGACAACGTTCCTCATAAGGGAAAGCTTCTTATTGACCCTCCGTCACATCCCAAACCTCCGTCTGGCGGCGGGGTAGGGGGATCGCGAAAAAGGAAGAAGTCTGAAGCATCTCCCAAGAAGGGGCCTTCTCGCGTTAAGAAGGTACGCGAGACGGGTTCTAGCTCTAAGCGGGAGGGCTCTCCTGAAGATATCTTTCCTCCTTTGGAGGCGTCCCTCTGTACTCATGGCTCCTGAGCTGCTTCCTCCCTTGCCCACGCCGGTTCAAGAGGAGCTGGATGCTGTGGTTGTTTCTCGTGAACAGCTTATGCTTCTGGTGAGTCATGGATTTCGCGTACAAGACTTGCCCACTTTTAATGTTCTTAATTAATGAGTGTTTTTCTTTTATAGGCTATGCAACTTATTTACACGGCGGCTTCACATGATGCAGATGAGGAGGGTCAAGGTGAGGCGTTCGACTCTCTTCGCGAAGACTTGAAGAAATCCGCGGCTAAGGCTGAGGAGGAAAAAGAGAAAAGAGTTCGTGCTGAAAGGGAGCTGGATGTCACGCGGATCCAGCACGCTAAGGAGGTTGTTGACATGAAGGAGAAGCATGCGAAGGAGGTGCGGGATGCTCGCTTCAAGTTTGTTAGTGATTACGTTGGTGGCTATCGCGGAGCTTGCCACACTTCTTATGAAGGTAGTTACCGTCTTGCCCTTTACCACCTTATGACCAAGGCACAACTGAAGAGTAAGGGGATTAAGGACTTTGTTCTAGACGAGAACGATCGTTGGGTTTTGAGTCAGCTCCACAACCCTACACCCCTCCTCCCGTGGATACTTTTGTCGATGATGGTGAAGATCCATTGGAGGCCTGGGATGCTCACTCCTTTAGTCTTGATAATGGGGTGGTCCCTGGAAAAAATCATTGCCTTCCTAATCCTGCTGCTGCTTTCTTCGTGAAACCGTCTCCTTCCCCTAATCATTCTGAATGACTTGTGAATTGTAATGCTGCTTTTGTTTGTGTTGTTGAATAATTTGTATTTTGTTGTGGAACACTTGTTATTTTCTACATCTACTACCCCCCCCCCCGCTTTTTCGTGTATCTTATACGAAATAGCAAGATCAGACGTTTCTCTTAATGCATTATATTACTTTCTGAAATAGACCATTCATTTTCTTACATACGACTTGTGCATCGTTCGAAAAATAAACGTGCAATAGCTAACAATACGATCTATCATTTCTTCATGCTTCTTGCTTTCTTCTCCGCAAGTTCTCTACGATGTCGTGGTCTACTTTTGGGGCTGCGCCGCCGGGGTCCTTCGCGTTGTGGTTTTCTCTTTTGTCGTTGGTGTTCTGCGTGATAGAAGGGTAAGTATGTGCTTACTGGTTTGACTCTTGGGATTATGGATTTTTACCTTTTTGCTCGAGCTTTCCTGGCCTATGAGCGTTTGTTTCTGTAGGCGGTAACTTCTTTTTTCATGTATACGTTGTTTGAGTTGATAAGGTATTTGGGTAGATCGCTTTATCCTTCGCGAGGAGAAAATGATAAATAATGTGTATTACCTTGTTGTTTTTCATCGGGTAGCTTTGCTCTTGTTCGAGGCTTTGTTTCCAACTCCTTGGAGGCTTATTCGATCAATGCTCCAAATAGGGGCTTACTTGGCGTTGCTCCCACTCGCCGGAGGCTTATACGAATTTAATAGTGCTTTGCACAGCGGAGGCTTACCTAATCAATGCTCCTGGGTCAGGGAGGCTTACTTGGCGTAGCTCCTTCTCAATGGAGGCTTACACGACTTTAGAATGCCTCGCGCAGCGAAGGCTTATTATTCTGAGAACAAAATTTCACCGTGTCAGATTCTAGTGATATTCTATATAGATAAATTTTTGATGGAGGTGCGATATACCTCGGTGTTATGTGCTGAATTATGCTAGAGCTAGCTTATTCCTCCGTCAAGACAGGGTTTTATTCAAGTTCTGATAATGATCGTATGGTTAGTATTGTTTTCCTTCGTGATAGTTAAGATTTGAACACAAAAAATGAGGGCTTATACCTGACGAGTATGGCTTCAAGGATAATACCTTCGTAACCTCATCACGTTCCATGAATTCGCAATGCGGTTACCGGTAAATTCCTTTAGCATGTATGCGCCTGGGGCAACTTCTTCGTCTACGATGTACGGTCCTTCCCAGTTTGGGTCTGGTTTCCACCCTCGGTTTTTCGTAGAACGAGATCACCCTTCGCGAAACCTCTTATCTTGATGGACTTGTTGTAGTATTTTGCAACTCCGACTTTGTAGTTAGCGACTCGGATGGAAGCCACTGCCCTGATTTCTTCGTGAAGTTGGAGCTCCATCTGCATCTTCTCCTCATTCGCAATGTTGTCGAAGTGTAGCATTCTGTCGTTGGGGAAAAGGTGTTCTACCGGGACAACTGCTTCTATCCCATAGGCCAACGCAAAAGGAGTTTCGCCTGTTGCCTTCTTGCTGGTGGTGCGGTTTGCCCATAGGACTAGCGGAAGTACCTCTGCCTATTTCCCTCGCGCGCCGTCTAAACGTTTTTCAAGTCATTGACAATGCTCTTGTTCGTAGCTTCTACCTGACCGTTGCAGTGTGGGTGTGCCACTGACGCGAACTTTAGACGACTGCCCAGATCGTCACACCACTGTACTAGCTTCGGGGTATTGAACTGTGGTCCTCGGTCTGTGACAATTTACTGGGGTAGTCCATAGCGGCAAATGACATTCTGCCATAAAAACTTCTTCACATTAGCCAAAGTTGTGCTTGCAAGCGGTATAGCTTCGATCCACTTCGTGAAGTAATCTATCACCACAATGATGAACTCAAGCTGCCCGGGTGCTTTTGGTGAGAACGGTTCTAACAAATCCAAACCCCACATCGCGAATGGGCAGGGACTTGCCATGATTTGCATCTCTACTCCCGACTGATGGGATGCCGGGGCGTGGCGCTGGCATGCCTGACACTCACGTGCATACTTCAGAGCGTCTTTCCTCATTGTTATCCAGTTAATGACCCTGACGCAATGCTTTGTACACCAAAGCCCTCCAACCGGCGTGCGTTCCGCATAGCCCGACATGAATTCTACAATCATATTTCTCCCATCCTCCTTAGAGAGGCATCGCAACTCTCGGCTCATGAACCCCCGCTTGTACAACTCTCCCTGGTTGATGTAGAATCGCGCAGCTTGTACTTTTAACTTCCTTTTCTTGCGAGGGCTCTCTAGGACCACACCGTCAGCCAAGTATTTCATGATCAGGCTTCTCCAATCATCAACAGCCATGTCTATAGCCATCATTTTGAACAGCTATCTTATCGCCCTCTGATCGCTTCGTCTAGTCCAGATGGGTTTACAATCCTTACTCTCTTCTCTTATTCTCAGTCTGGACGCTATCTTCGCGAGGTTGTCTGCCTCTTCATTCTTTTCACGAGGGATGATTGTGAGCAGGAACTGTTTAAAAAGAGAACACAGAGTCCCTGCTCTCGTGAGATATTTTGGTAGGTTACCGGTTTTGGCTTCGTATATTCCTTGCATCTGCTATACCACTACCTCGGAGTTGCAAAAACATTCCACCTTCTCGACTGAGTTTGCCAACGCAATCTCCATACCGGCTATTAATGCTTCGTACTCCGACTCATTATTGGTTGCCGCAAAATTCAGGTTGATTGCGTGTTTGTGGATTATCCCCTCTGGCAAAATGAGAGCTACACCCGCCCCACATCCTTCTGCATTTACATCCCCATCCACATATAACTGCCATGTCTTTTCATCGGTTGTACATAGAGCTTCGCGGAAACTTGTTTTGGCTATAAAGTCTGCTAGTGCTTGTGCTTTGATGGATGGCCTTGGTCTGTACTCGATGTCGAACTCGGACAGTTCAATCACCCATTTCGTGAGTCGACCAGAAGTCGTAGGCATGTGAAGGAGAGAGTGAAAAGGTAAATTAGTCAATACCTGAACCGTGTGAGCATGGAAGTATGGTCTTAACCTTCACGCAGCTACAACTAACGCGAAGACAGCTTTCTCGACTGGCGTGTAGTGTTCCTCGGTCGTGAGTAATGCCTTACTTACAAAATAAACAGGTTTTTGAGCTTCACGAGTCAGCACCGCGCTTACTGCTCTCTCGCTTGCTGAGATGTACAGCTGCAGGCTCTCTCCTTCTATAGGGGAAGATAGCGTTGGCAGTTGGGTGAGATGTTCTTTAAGCCTGGCGAAAGCTTCTGTACATTCACTTGTCCACTGGAAATTCTTATGTCTTCTTAGCACGTCAAAAAATGGTAAGTTCCGTTCGGCCAGCTTCGCGCAGAACCTACCCAGATAATTCACCGACTCGACAAACTTGTACACCTCATTAATGCTTCTTGATGGTGCCATATCCAAGACTGCCTTGACTTTCGCGGGGTTCACCTCAATCCCACGGTAACTGATCTGAAAATCCAGAAATTTCCCTTCCGTCACCCAAAACCGCATTTCTCGGGGTTCAAGCTCATTCCATACTTTCGTAAAGTGTCAAATACTTTTGCCATGTCGCGTGCGTGATCTTCTTGCTTTTTACTCTTTACCACAATGTCATCTACGTATGCCTTGACCGTTTTTCCCATCACCCCCTGAAGATTTTGTCTACCAGGCGCTGGAAAGTCACCCCCACATTCTTTAGACCAAACGGCATTACCTTATAACAAAATATGCCCTTATCCGTGATGAACGCGGTGTGCTCAACATCTATGGGATTCATTGGCACCTGCTTGTATCCCTAGTACGCGTCAAGGAAGCTTAGCGCTTCGTGTCTCGCCATGGAGTCAACAAGTTGGTATACGGGCAGCGGGTAACTGTCTTTTGGGCATGCCTTGTTCAGGTCAGTGAAGTCTACGCACATTCGCCATTTACCAGTGTCCTTCTTTGGCACCATAACCACGTTCGCGAGCCACTTTGGGTACTGAACAGGCTCTACAAACCTTGCCTTTGCTAGCTCCACCCCCATGGCCTCGTTCTTGGGCCCTGCTTGCTTTCTCTTTCGTTGCCTTCTCGGTACCGAATCTGGCTGAATGGCTAGGGAGTGGCTCATTACTTCTGGTGGTATGCCTTTTAAGTCACGAGGGGTCCAGACGAAGACATCTCGTGAACCAAATAATAGCTTCACGATCCCCTCCGTGATTGACGGGTGTAGACCTTTTCCAACGGATAACTTCTCATGCTCGGATTCAAACGAGGCGATGGTATCTCTCTGGATGGATTCAGGGCTTTTGCGTAGGTAGTCTGAACAGACTGGTGTCCGCGGATCTAGTTCTGCTTCTTCGCCCTCCTCTAAGGAACTCATGAACACTTGGCTGGTATGAACTTCCTTTTGTTTACCCTTCTCTGCCGAATGATAACAAGTCTGACTTTCCTCTTGGTTTCCCGTGCGCGGTCCCCGTGCCACAGACTGTCGGGAATTTCAAGCAGAAATGGCTGATTGACACAGTTGCCTTGAATCGGGTTAGAGAATCGCAATCGATGATCGCGTTGTACGAAGATGTCATGGGAATGACGAGGAAGTCTACAGAGCACTGTCTTCGCGGTTCGCCTTCATCACCTAGGATCATTTCTAGCGTGATTATGGCAGAGGCCTTTATCAAATCGTCGGTGAAGCCTACTAGATTGCATTGCGTCGGTCTGAGCTGGCTCTTGTCAATACCCAATTTCTCGAAAGCATCCCAATATAGAATGTCAGCTGCACTGCCTGTGTCCACCATCACTCTCTTTACGAT